>NC_053438.1:39845986-40025771 GCF_007990345.1 Gossypium hirsutum | reverse complement strand
ATATAGGAAGTTAGTCTTTTGTGTTTTGATATTTCAATTTTGATATATTGCTTTGTTTAAAACCCATGGTCAATTTGTGATGATGAGATTTTGTTTGCATGATGAGTGCTGAGCTTTTTGATAGTTGTTATGAAAAATGAAAGATAGTAAAGATTAATATGTTTGTGTGAAGTTTTTGTGATTTTGAGTGTTAGGGCTAAATACAAAAATAAATTTTTGAAGGACTCAAAGGTGGAATAAATGAAATGTAGGACTTATATGGTACAGGAAGATTCGGCCTTAAGGAGTGTGACCAAATTTGTGTATTTGGTGTTTGTGGAATAAGGACTAAATTGTGAAAGTGCGAAATATTAGGGTAAAAATGTAATTTACCCATTATGCGTTATTAGACTAAATTGAATGAAAATATGTTAAAACAAGATTATTTGAATATGTAAGATCAGACAAGAAATGGATAGAATCGAAAGTAGTTGAGTAGCCGATCATTAGTCGACGACATCGAAGAAAGTATAAGCAATTAGATATTAAATTCGAATAGATGTTAGTTATATGCTGAAATGGAAATATGGTAAATGTATATATAGCTGAATATGATATGGTGAATTATATGTTAAATTAAGGCTTGTAAGCTAGCTATTAGGTGAAATGCTAATGTTAGTATTTGATTTGGTAATAATCTGTTGGGGACAGCACAGTAAGTGATTTTGGAAAATCGCCATAAATGTAGGATGAATTAGAAGCTGAGTGAATTATGTCATAAAGCTTGAAGAGTCTATTTCTTACAAAAGAAACTATAAAACAAAAGAGTTACGATCTGAATATTGAAGTATTTGGGGCTGAGTCATAATGACTGCTGGATTCCCTGTTCTGTTTTAGAAAATCATTATAAATTGTACAAAATGATTATAAGATAAAATTATATGCTAGACTCCTTAATGAGTCTAGTTTCTAATGAGATCAAATACAACACATTTTGAATTCTGTAAAGTGAGAAATTGATTCGTAGTGAAGAGTGGTCAGAATAGTCAAACAGGAAACAGGGAAACTTAAGAAAAATCTGGTATGATTGGCAAGCCTAAAATTCTGAAAATTTTATGGATGGAAGATATACGAGTCTATATCAGGGAAAATTAACGGCAAGTGATTGGAGTTTAGTAGCTCCAGTTATAAATAATTAGTAACTACTGCTCAGGAAAACAGCTCGTAGTGAATATGTGATTTGTTGTAAACATAATGAAAGTTGCCAATGAATTATTTATTGATTATTATAAGCTTACTATAATTATGTGTGTGAAAGTCGGATCAATATATATATTATTCTGAAAGTAATACTTGAATAGTCGATTAATGACTATTTTAAATTTTGTTGAACTTAAGCTCAAGAGCAAAGGGAACTAGATCCGATAAAGGGAAGGAAAAGTAATTGAATAGCCGTTGAAGTCGTTCGACGACATTTGAGGTAAGTCTTCGAGTAATGACCCTACTTGAATTATATTGAAATGAATAGTCATACTATGACGGATAGTCGAATGTGCTTAGAGATTATGTTATAAAGCCAATTGAAATTATGCTCTTTGTGTGTGGCTACCGAGCCGAAATTTGAAAGGTTTAATAAATGTTTTGTGTTTGAGCCTTAGTAACGAAGAAATGATATGGATGTGTTATGATTATTGATATATGTGTGCATGAGCATTGGAATATATCCGGGCTAAGACCCGAAGGCAATTATGCGAGTTGATATATCCGGGCTAAGACCCGAAGGCAATTATGCGAGTTGATATATCCGGGCTAAGACCCGAAGGCAATTATGCGAGATGATATATCCGGGCTAAGACCCGAAGGCAATTATGCAAGTTGATATGTCCGGGTTAAGACCCGAAGGCAAATGTGTTTGCGGCTGTATTCGGTTAAATACCGAAGAAACTTGGGTTTGAATGTGAGCGTTTTGTGCTGTAACTAATTCAATAAATATGCTCAACCAACCCGAACGATAAGGTATGTTTGCATGTGCATTGGAAAAGTCGATTCGTTTTAAATAGTATTCGTGCGATCGGCTAACGAATTTTCGGCTTTTAGAAAGGTTGATACCTTGTGTATATATGTTGATGAAGTGTGAAGTAAGTATGATTATGAGAATGTGTGTTAATAAAGTGACTTAGTTAGCTATGTGAATGTAATACTGTAGTCAAAGCCGATTTCATTACTTGAGACTTACTAAGCTTAAAATGCTTACCCGGTTGCTTTGGCTCTCTGTTTTATAGATTTTGTTCGTTAGCTATCGGATTCGGGATCAGCGAAGTCGAAGTCATCTACACTATCAAGCTCTTTTGGTACTCTTTTAGTTGAACTCTGGATATGGCATGTATAGGACTACCCCTGTTGTATAAGTTCTTTTGTGATGTATGTGTGTAAAGCCATGCGAAAATGGCTTGTAGAAGTGGAGTATGGCATTAGACCATTTGTGTTTATGTATGTATATATGGTTTCACGATGTGACTATGGTTTGAAATGGAAGTGTTGGGCTAATGATCAGCCATTGGAATGGCTAAATATGATCACATGTGGACCTATGTATGGCAAAACCCTAGTTGGTCCATGGTAACCACAAAATAGGTAAAGTTACCTTGAAAACAGATGCTGACAGCAACAGTGGTGTAGATTTGAAAAATCACAAAAATTCGTAGGAGTGGAATTAAATAGTGAATAAATTATGTAATCGAACCTTGATGAACCTACTTTCATATGGAAGTAACGAAACAATCATATGAACAGTACAGTAAGAGATATTCGGGTTCTTGTGGAACGGGGCCAGAACAGTTTCTGGATTCCCTGTTCCGCCTTTGGAAATTCACTATAAATTGACCAGAGATAATTAGGGGTCATACCATATATGCATGGATTCCTCTCTGAGTCTAGTTTCCATAGAAACAAACGGCATCAGTATTGGAGCCCTGTACAAGGAGATATCCAAGTCGTAATGCGCAAAGGTCAGGGTAGTCGATCCCTGTAACATGGGAGATTTTGACTAATAAACTGTACTAATTGGCCCGACCAAAAATTCTAGAAAAAAATACATAGGTGGGGACATGAGTCTAGTTTCAGGGAAAAATCAAAAAACTGATTTTCGAGTTGTGAAACTCAAGATATGATTTTTGAAGCGACTAGTACTCAGAGTGGGCAGTGTCTGGAAAAATTTTTAAAAGTCTGTCAACACCTCGTATTCGACTCCGGTGACGGTCTCGGGTTCGGGGTGTTACAATTGATTGGTATCAGAGCTACGGTTTAGTCGATTCTAGGACTACCGTAATGTGTTGGGGTCTAGCTATACATGCCATTTTATGTGATTAATTGATAGTGTGGTGATTTCTGACATTTGCAAATGTGTTTATTTATAGTAATGGATCCCGATCCCGACCGAGCGGTAGCTGATGATCTTGAGAGTGTAGCGCCTGCTCCCGCACAAGGGACAGCGCCGGTGGACTCTTAACCTAATGCGAGTAACCCGAATGATGAAGCTAGACAAGCTTTCTATAGCGTGATGAATGATTGGTTCAACCAATACATTCGAACTAATACGGCTGTTCCACAACCTCCATTCCCGACAAACACCACCCCCGCACCTACAATACCTCCGGTAACTGACCAAATAAGGTCAAATAAGCCCCAGTTGACTGAATCCGAAAACATGGGGCTACTGAATTTAAAGCTACGGATAGCGACGATGCCGAGCAAGCTGAATTTTGGTTGGACAACACTATTCGGGTACTCGATGAGCTATCTTGTACACCCGATGAATGCCTAAAGTGTGCTATCTCCTTGCTACGTGATTCTGCCTACTATTGGTGGAGTACTCTGACTTCTGTTGTGCCCCGGGAGCAAGTAACTTGGGAGTTTTTCCAAACTGAGTTTCGGAAAAAGTATATCAGTCAGAGATTTGTTGATCAAAAACGGAAGGAATTTCTTGAGCTTAAGCAAGGTTCTATGTCAGTTACTGATTACGAGCGAAAATTTGTTAGACTTAGTAGATACGCTCGGGAATGTGTTTCGTCCGAGGCTGTCATGTGTAAACGCTTCGAAGATGGGCTGAATAAAGATATAAAAATGTTCGTTGGCATTCTTGAAATACGAGAGTTCGTAGTACTTGTCGAGCGAGCTTGTAAAGCCGAAGAGCTTAGAAAGGAAAAACAAAAAGTTGATGTGGGAACTGGGGAGTTTCGTAAAAGATCCTCGGGAAAGTCTCTTTAACAGGCATCGAAGAAATTTCGAGATGATGTGGGCCGGTCTAAAAGCACTTCGGGCCTTTTTAGACGAGATCGTGACCGACCCCTTGTGGGTACACGAGGCACTTCAGTCGCCAGTGTTGGGAATGAACGTCGAGGCCGAACGGAATGTCGACATTGCGGTAAATGGCATTTGGGGAGTTGTAGATTCCATGACCGCTCCTGTTACAAGTGCGGATCAGTGGACCACTTCATTAAAGATTGCCCGAGGCTGTCTGAACAGAATGTAAATCAGAGTGGGAAACCGGGTGCTACCACTGCTCGAGGTAGACCATCTAGAAATATGGGCAATGCTAGTGGTGGTCAGAGAGGATCTAGAGATGCTACGACCAGATCCGAGGCTCGTGCACCTGCTAGAGCATATGCTATACGTGCCCGCGAGGATGCTTCTTCGCCTGATGTTATTACCGGTACATTCACTCTCTTTGATACTAATGTAATTGCTTTGATTGACCCCGGTTCTACTCATTCTTACATATGTGAAACCTTAGCATCCAGTAAGACTTTACCCATTGAGTCTACTGAGTTCGTAATTCGGGTGTCAAATCCCTTGGGTCGTTATGTGCTTGTCGACAAAGTGTGTAAGAAATGTCCCCTGGAAATTCGAGGTTCCTGTTTTCCGGCGGACTTAATGCTTTTGCCGTTTGATGAATTTGATGTTATCCTTGGTTTGGATTGGTTGCCGCGCATGATGCGGTTGTGAATTGCAAGAGCAAGACTATTGATTTGAGGTGCGCAAATAACGAAGTAATCCAAATTGAGTCTGCGGACTTGGAGGGGATGCCAGCTGTAATATCAGTAATGTTGGCACAGAAATATGTAAGAAAAGGGTGCGAAGCATACCTTGCGTATGTACTTGGTGACAAAGAATTAGAAAAGAAACCCGAATCTGTGCCGGTGGTTTGTGAATACCCGGATGTTTTTCCGGAAGAATTACCGGGTTTACCACCTGTTCGGGAGGTAGAGTTTGGTATTGAGCTTGTACCTGGGACTACGCCGATTTCGATAGTTCCGTATCGTATGGCACTAACCGAGTTAAAGGAGTTGAAAGCTCAGTTGCAAGAACTGACGGATAGAGGTTTCGCTCGCCCAAGTTTCTCACCTTGGGGTGCACCGGTTTTGTTCGTGAAAAAGAAGGACGGAACCATGAGGTTGTGCATTGACTATCGTCAGCTGAATAAAGTGACGATAAAGAACAAATATCCGTTGCCGCGCATCGATGATTTGTTCGACCAACTGAAGGGAGCCTCAGTGTTCTCAAAAATAGATTTGAGATCGGGCTATTATCAGTTGCGAATTCGAGATTCCGATATTCCTAAAATTGCCTTCAGAACGAGATATGGTCACTACGAATTCTTAGTGATGCCGTTTGGGCTCACTAATGCCCCTGCAGTATTTATGGATTTGATGAATCGGATCTTCAGACCGTATTTGGATCGGTTCGTAGTTGTGTTCATTGATGACATTTTGGTCTATTCAAGAGATGAGACCGAACATGCTGAGCATCTGAGGCTAGTGCTGCAAATTTTGCGGGATAAGCAGTTATATGCTAAGTTCAGTAAGTGTGAGTTCTGGTTAAGAGAGGTTAGCTTCTTGGGTCATGTGGTATCCGCGTCGGGTATTCGAGTTGACCCGAACAAAATTTCAGCCATACTTGACTGGAAACCTCCGAGAAATGTTACTGAAGTTCGGAGCTTTTTGGGGCTCGCCGGTTATTACCGACGATTTGTGAAGGGTTTCTCGATGATAGCCACACCAATGACGAAGCTACTTCAAAAGGATGTTAGGTTCGAGTGGACGGAGAAATGTCAGAAAAGTTTCGACCAACTGAAAGCTCATTTGACTGAAGCTCCAATTTTGGTGCAACCCGAATCAGGTAAAGAGTTTGTCATTTATAGTGACGCATCCCTACTTGGGTTGGGTTGCGTATTGATGCAAGAAGGTCGAGTCGTGGCCTATGCGTCGAGACAATTGAAGCCACACGAGAGGAATTATCCGACCCATGATCTCGAACTAGCTGCCATCGTATTTGCTTTAAAAATATGGCGACATTATCTGTTTGGTGAGAAGTGCCATGTATTTTCGGACCATAAAAGTCTCAAATATTTGATGACTCAACGAGACTTGAATCTGCGACAAAGACGTTGGCTTGAGTTGTTGAAAGATTACGAGCTTGTCATTGATTACCACCCGGGAAAGGCTAACGTGGTTGCGGACGCCTTAAGCCGGAAGTCATTGTTTGCTTTACGAGCGATGAACGTGCATTTGTCTGTTCTACCAGATAATGTGTTAGTAGCTGAATTAAAAGCTAAACCATTATTGACTCACCAAATTCGTGAAGCTCAGAAAGTCGATGATGAATTGGTTGCAAAACGGGCTAAGTGTTTTCCGAACGAGGGATCAGAGTTTCAAATTGATGACGATGATTGTTTGAGGTTCAGAAATCGTTTGTGTGTTCCAAGGAATTCGGAACTCATTTCGATGATTCTGAACGAAGCCCATTGTAGCCGAATGTCAATTCACCCGAGGAGTACGAAAATGTACAACGATTTGAAACGTCAATTTTGGTGGCATGGTATGAAACGGGACATCTCCGACTTTGTTTCGAGATGTTTAATATGTCAACAAGTGAAAGCGGAACATCAAGTGCCTTCAGGATTACTCCAGCCGATCATGATACCCGAGTGGAAATGGGATCGAGTCACAATGGACTTTGTGTCCGGACTGCCCTTGTCAGCAAGTAAGAAGGATGCGATATGGGTTGTTGTTGATAGACTGACTAAGTCGGCTCATTTCATCCCCGTACGTACGGATTTTTCATTGGATAAACTAGCTGAATTGTACGTTTATCAAATTGTGAGATTACACGGGGTACCTGTTTCTATCGTGTCGGATAGAGATCCGAGATTCACCTCACGATTTTGGAAGAAATTGCAAGAAGCTCTGGGTACCAAGCTGCATTTTAGCACTGCTTTTCACCCCCAAACCGATGGTCAATCCGAGCGGATAATTCAGATACTTGAGGTTATGTTGAGATGTTGCATCCTCGAGTTCAGTAGTTCATGGGAACGGTACTTACCTTTGATTGAATTCGCTTACAACAATAGTTTTCAATCAAGTATTAAGATGGCACCTTACGAGGCTTTGTACGGTCGTAAATGCCGTACACCATTGTTTTGGACCGAGCTCGGTGAAAGTAAAATTTTCGGAGTTGATTTGATTAAAGATGCTGAACAGAAAGTAAAGGTAATCCGTGAAAGTCTGAAGGTAGCCACGGATCGTCAGAAGTCGTACGCAGATTTGAAACGAAAAGACATCGAGTATCAGGTGGGAGACAAAGTGTTCCTTAAGGTTTCACCTTGGAAAAAGATACTCAGGTTCGGCCGTAAGGGCAAGTTGAGCCCAAGATTCATTGGGCCGTACGAAATCTCCGAACGAGTTGGTCCGGTTGCGTATAGATTGATTTTGCCCCCGGAGCTTGAAAAGATTCATGACGTCTTTCATGTTTCGATGCTTCGACGCTATCGATCTGATCCATCGCATATAATTAGCCCATCAGAGGTTGAAATTCAAGTCGATATGAGCTATGAAGAAGAACCAATGCGTATCCTAGCTCGTGAAGTGAAGGAGTTGCGAAACAAAAGAGTTCCGCTAGTAAAGGTGTTATGGCACAAACACGGGATCGAGGAAGCTACTTGGGAGACCGAGAGCTCGATGAAAGAACGATACCCAAACCTATTTACCGGTAAGATTTTTGGGGACGAAAATTTCTTAAGTGGGGGAGAGTTGTGACAGCCCAAAACTGACCCTAGTCGGGAAGTGGTTTCGGGACTGCTAAACCGAGTCACCAAAATGTTTGAATGTGATATTATTGTCTAAAATATGTGATTATGAATGTGTAGAAAATTTCAAGCTTCGATTTAGTCAATTGCATGTGAATTTAGTCCATAGGACTTATGTGAGAAAGTTGTAAAAAAATGTGATAGGGTAATTTATAAGGACCAATTTAAGCAAGGAGTGAAAATATTGACTTTGCATGTCAAATACCCCTTTTTTTATACATAGTGGCCGGCCATGATGGAGCTTATATTAGACTATGTGGTAAAGTTCCATGAAGTGGACATTAGTTTAAGTAAAAGAAAAGAAACGATAAAAGAAATATTAAGGATACTAAAAGAAAAAAAAAGAAGAAGGAGAGAGGTTATCACCTTGTTCATCTTGGCCGGTTGTAGAGAGGAAGAGAGGAGGATAGCATTCGGTCATTTGAAACCTAAGGAAGGTTAGTCTTTTGTTTGGTTTTTGATAATTTTCACATTTTTGATATCATTGCTTTGTGTTCTTTAAACCCCATGGTTCAATTTTGTGAATTGATGATGATTTTGTGTTTTGCCATTGATGAGTGCTTGAGCTTTTTGATAGTTGTTGATGAAAAATGAAAGATATGTTAAAGATTAATATGTTTTGTGTTGAAGTTTTTGGTGATTTTGAGTAGTTAGGGCTAAATTACAAAAATAAATTTTTGAAGGACTCAAAGGTGGAATAAATGAAATGTATGGACTTATATGGGTACTAGGAAGATTCGGCCCTTAAGGAGTGTGACCAAATTTTGTGTATTTGGTGTTTTGTGGAATAAGGACTAAATTGTGAAAGTGCGAAATATTAGGGGTAAAAATGTAATTTACCCATTTATGCGTTATTAGACTAAATTGAATGAAAATATGTTAAAACAAGATTTATTTGAATATGTTAAGATCAAGAAACCAAGAAATTGGATTTAGATCGGGGAAAATCGAAAGTAGTTGAGTAGCCGATCAATTAGTCGACGACATCCGAAGAAAGTTATAAGCAATTAGATATTAAAATTTCGGAATAGATGTTAGTTATATATGCTGAAATGGAAATATGGTAAATGTATATATAGCTGAATATGATATGGGTGAATTATATGTTAAATTAAGGCTTGGTAAGCTAGCTATTAAGGTGAAATGCTAATGTTAGTATTTGATTTGGTAATAATCTGTTTGGGGACAGCAGCAGTAAGGTGATTTTGGAAAATCGCCATAAATTGTAGGAGTTGAATTAGAAGCTGAGTGAATTATGTCATTAAAGCTTGAAGAGTCTATTTTCTTACAAAAGAAACTATAAAAACAAAAGAGTTACCGATCTTGAGATATTTGAAGTATTGTGGGGCTGAGTCATAATGACTGCTGGATTCCCTGTTCTGTTTTTAGAAAATCATTATAAATTGTACAAAAATGATTATAAGATAAAATTTATATGCTTAGACTCCTTAATGAGTCTAGTTTCTAATGAGATCAAATACAACACATTTTGAATTCTGTAAAGTGAGAAATTGGATTCGTAGTGAAGAGTGGTCAGAATAGTCAAACAGTGAAACAGGGGAAACTTTAAGAAAAATCTGGTATTGATTGGCCAAGCCTAAAATTCTGAAAATTTTATGGATGGAAGATATACGAGTCTATATTCAGGGAAAATTAACGGCAAGTGATTTGGAGTTTAGTAGCTCCAGTTATAAATAATTTAGTAACTACTGCTCAGGAAAACAGCTCGTAGTGAATATGTGATTTTGTTGTAAACATTAATGAAAGTTTGCCAATGAATTATTTATTGATTATTATAAAGCTTACTATAATCTATGTGTGTGAAAGTCGGATCAATATATATATTATTCTGAAAGTAATACTTGAATAGTCGATTAATGACTATTTTAAATTTTGTTGAACTTAAGCTCAAGAGCAAAGGGGAACTAGATCCGATAAAGGGAAGGAAAAAGTAATTGAATAGCCGTTGAAGTCGTTCGACGACATTTGAGGTAAGTCTTCGAGTAATGACCCTACTTGAATTATATTGAAATGAATAGTCATACTATGACGGATAGTCGAATGTGCTTAGAGATTATGTTATAAAGCCAATTGAAATTATGCTCTTTGTGTGTGGCTACCGAGCCGAAATTTGAAAGGTTTAATAAATGTTTTGTGTTTGAGCCTTAGTAACGAAGAAATGATATGGATGTGTTATGATTATTGATATATGTGTGCATGAGCATTGGAATATATCCGGGCTAAGACCCGAAGGCAATTATGCGAGTTGATATATCCGGGCTAAGACCCGAAGGCAATTATGCGAGTTGATATATCCGGGCTAAGACCCGAAGGCAATTATGCGAGATGATATATCCGGGCTAAGACCCGAAGGCAATTATGCAAGTTGATATGTCCGGGTTAAGACCCGAAGGCAAATGTGTTTGCGGCTGTATTCGGTTAAATACCGAAGAAACTTGGGTTTGAATGTGAGCGTTTTGTGCTGTAACTAATTCAATAAATATGCTCAACCAACCCGAATGATAAGGTATGTTTGCATGTGCATTGGAAAAGTCGATTCGTTTTAAATAGTATTCGTGCGATCGGCTAACGAATTTTCGGCTTTTAGAAAGGTTGATACCTTGTGTATATATGTTGATGAAGTGTGAAGTAAGTATGATTATGAGAATGTGTGTTAATAAAGTGACTTAGTTAGCTATGTGAATGTAATACTGTAGTCAAAGCCGATTTCATTACTTGAGACTTACTAAGCTTAAAATGCTTACCCGGTTGCTTTGGCTCTCTGTTTTATAGATTTTGTTCGTTAGCTATCGGATTCGGGATCAGCGAAGTCGAAGTCATCTACACTATCAAGCTCTTTTGGTACTCTTTTAGTTGAACTCTGGATATGGCATGTATAGGACTACCCCCTGTTGTATAAGTTCTTTTGTGATGTATGTGTGTAAAGCCATGCGAAAATGGCTTGTAGAAGTGGAGTATGGCATTAGACCATTTGTGTTTATGTATGTATATATGGTTTCACGATGTGACTATGGTTTGAAATGGAAGTGTTGGGCTAATGATCAGCCATTGGAATGGCTAAATATGATCACATGTGGACCTATGTATGGCAAAACCCTAGTTGGTCCATGGTAACCACAAAATAGGTAAAGTTACCTTGAAAACAGATGCTGACAGCAACAGTGGTGTAGATTTGAAAAATCACAAAAATTCGTAGGAGTGGAATTAAATAGTGAATAAATTATGTAATCGAACCTTGATGAACCTAATTTCATATGGAAGTAACGAAACAATCATATGAACAGTACAGTAAGAGATATTCGGGTTCTTGTGGAACGGGGCCAGAACAGTTTCTGGATTCCCTGTTCCGCCTTTGGAAATTCACTATAAATTGACCAGAGATAATTAGGGGTCATACCATATATGCATGGATTCCTCTCTGAGTCTAGTTTCCATAGAAACAAACAGCATCAGTATTGGAGCCCTGTACAAGGAGATATCCAAGTCGTAATGCGCAAAGGTCAGGGTAGTCGATCCCTGTAACATGGGAGACTTTGACTAATAAACTGTACTAATTGGCCCAACCAAAAATTCTAGAAAAAATACATAGGTGGGGACATGAGTCTAGTTTCAGGGAAAAATCACAAAACTGATTTTCGAGTTGTGAAACTCAAGATATGATTTTTGAAGCGACTAGTACTCAGACTGGGCAGTGTCTGGAAAAATTTTTAAAAGTCTGTCAACACCTCGTATTCGACTCCGGTGACGGTCTCGGGTTCGGGGTGTTACATTGCCATCACCAATGGACCAGATAATTTTTTGGAGTAACAAAGGCCAAATTTTTTTAAGTGATTCCAAATAAAAAAGCATTCACTTCGAGAGATATCATCCGAAACAACCTCAGATACCTTGTATTTGGAATAGAGAACTCTAACCCATAAATCTTGCTTATTTGTAAAGAGATTAAAACCCAACTTGAGCATGAAAGAGTCATTTTGTTCTTAAGGCATCATAACCCAAGACTTCCATTAGACAAAGGTTTGTAACAATCCCCTCAATTCACCAAAGACATCTTCTTATTGGAATCTGAACTCCCCCAAACAAAACCCGTAGCAATTTTTTAAATTTCTATGCAAATACCATATAAAAAACATATTATCATTCCTTCCATAGAAAGCATCTTCATAGCTTCTAGAAAGTAGTTAGGTATCGACAATAGTACAGACAGAACTAAAGTAACTCTTCCTGCCACAGAAAGCATATTAGCATTCCAGTTATCTAATTTACGCCTAACTTTATCCAAAACAAATTTGAAGGTATTCTTTGTGACTCACTTGTGAAACAATGGCAGCCCCAAATATGTCTCCAAATCATCTGAATGATGAAACCCAAGAATACTACAAATATCAGTGACATTGTTAACATTGGTATTTTTTGAAAAATATACAGTAGTTTTCTACCCATTAACTCCATGTCCTGAAGATGCTCCAAAAGTATTAAGAGCATTCTTGATTCTGTGCACCTAATCAACCTTATCTTTAACGAATAATGATAAATCATCCGTGAAGAAAAGGTGTGGGTGGCCCATCCTTACATAAAACGATTGGTTTCCAGGACTTATTTGTAACTTTCCTGTGAATTAACTGGCCTAATCTCTCCATATATAGTACAAAGATGTACGAAGATAATGGGAAACCTTGCCTAATACCCCTCTTAGGAACAAAATCATTCAAAAGCCTTTCGTTCCACACAATCTGTATGGAAACCGGCGAAATACATTCCATGATGACATTAACCAAAGTTGAAGGAAAACCAACATCAACTAAGGTATCTTAAATAAAATCCCAATGAATTTTATCATATGCTTTCTCTAAATCCACTTTTATAGCCATCCAGGATTTCTTTCTTTTTTTGGTTCGCATTGTGTGTACAATCTCTTGGGCGATAATAATGTTGTTTTTGATTTGCCTCTCTACCACAAAACTCACTTGATTTTGAGTAGTACGGAAAGGGAATATTGGCTTGAAATGGTTGGCGATAACTTTATAAAAATCTTGTACAAAACATTGCAGAGGCTTATTGGGTGATAACAGGACAAAAAATTAGGACTCTTAATCTTCTGTATAAGAACCAAAAGCATCTTGTTAATAGAGGAATTGAGAGGTTTACCGAAAAAAACATCACAAACCCAAGAACAAACATCCAATCTAATCGTATCCCATTGGCTTTAATAAAAAGAGCATGAAGACCATCCGGGTCAGGAGCTTTTAGGGGCCCGTGCTAAACAATGCATTCTGAACTTCCTCATCAGTGATCTTAGGGCTAAAGAATTTAAAGTGCTAGAATCAAGTTTCAAGAAAAGACCACCATAGGGAACAAGTCACAGGATAGATCATCCAAAGAGTAAAGAGAGGAGAAAAAACGAATCGTTTCATCATGAAGAATCTCATTATCATAGCACCAACTATCCCCAATTTTCAAAGCAAAAATTTTATTAGAATTTCGCCTTATAAGGGATTTATTTTAAAGAACTTTGTATTACGATCCCCAAAATAAATTCAGTCCAATCTTATTTTTTGCTTCCAAAGTAATTCTTCCTCATCAAATATTCCATCCATAACTCACTTTCAAGATTCAAAATATAGTTGCACCATCTACGATCTAAAGCAGCCTAAACCTTACCAATACGATTAGCAATCGACTGTTTCCTTCTAATGATGTGCCCATAAACCTCAGTATTCCATCTTTTAAGATCAGTAGTAAGAGAAGTAAGATTAGCGTAAATTTTAGATCCATTTCTCCAATTATCATACACAAACTGAGCAAAATCTGGATGAGATATCCAATAAGCTAGAAAGTGAAAAGGTCTAGGTTGAAATACTTGACTAGGAGAACTCATGGATAATAAAATGGTCTGTGATCAGATTTAAGTCGAGGAAGATGGAAAACTGTTATATCATATTAAAGCCGACACCACTTACTATTTCTAATTGCCCAGTCAAGTCTTTCAAAAATTGCCCCTCTTTTCCAAATAAATTAGGGACCTTTAAAGTCAAGATCCCTCAAGTCATTGCTATGAACAAATTTTTGGAATAACTGACGTTTAGAGAAAATTAGTCGACCCCTTCTCTTTTCATCTGGGGAAAACACCGAATTGAAATCCCCCAACAAAAACAAAGGTTCGTTAATGGAATAAACAACTTGATCCAAGCGATCCCATAAAGCCTTACATTTCTATTTGTCTAGATAACCATAAACAAAAGTCACTAGAAAATTTCTGGATCCCAACTTCTTCCTCAAAATACAATGAATAAATTGTGCATAATTTAGGAGAACCTGGATTTGGACATTATTTTTCCAACAAATCCATAAATCCCCTGTAAAACCTCGAGCTTTGATTTTATGGGAACAATCTAAACCAATTCTTATTATAATTTCGTTCGCCTTCAAACCACTAACTCGAGTCTCAAGGAATGTCATAACATCAACCTAAAAATTAGCAAAGGATTGATTGTGGTCATTTTGGGTGAAATCAACCTAAAAATCAAAAATCAAACCACTAACTCGAGTCTCAAGGAATGCCATAACATCAACCTAAAAATCAGCAAAGGATTGATTGTGGTCATTTTGGTCACCCAAAAAATATTTTTTTAAAGTATTGATTGTGGTAAAAGAAAATAAGGATTAAAGTGAAAAAACGACAGAAACTAAAATAATATCAAAAAATTGTCAAATTGTACTTGTTTATCCCATTCTCGAAAGTTCTAAATTTCTTTTTTCTTTTAATAATGAAATTTTAAAATTTAAAACATAAAAACAAATTGAATAAATTGTTGAACATTTTTTATCCATTGATATGTCAACCAATTTGTTATTATAAAAAATTGCTAGTATCTTTTCCTTTTCTAGATTAGCATGGAAGATCCAAGATTATGTAATCAAAAGAAAATTTAAGTTTTGTAGACACTATCTTAATTTTAATATCATTATAACAATTAGGTTGACATTATCAATAGATAATTTTTTTAATAATTTATTCATTTTGAAATTTAAATTTTTAATATTAAAAAAAATGTTAGAATTTTTGGGAATGAGATAATCAAGTACAGTTTGACAATTTTTGTGTATTATTTTAATCTCTACCGCTTTTTCACTTTAATCCTTGATTTTTTACCCCAATCAATACTTTTAAAAAATATTTTTTTCAATAATCAAAATGAGAGAAACCTAAAAATTGGGTGGCCAAAATGAAAGTGTAAACATGATGTGACATGTACAGTTACCCGTCGTTAGAGATTCAATACTTGGGTGACTAAATTGAAGCATTCTAAAAGTTGAGTGACCAAATTGCAAGAATTTCATTTTGGGTGACCAAAATGGAAACACCTTAAAAGTTGGGTGACCAACTAGGTAATTTACCCTATATTTTTAATTACCCTTCTACAATAAGGATAATGTTAATGTCAACTGAACTAAGAGGATATATTAATATATTGCCTATTATGGACTCCCAAACCCAACATTTATATTCAAATAATAACACCTGCAAAACAACTCAACCCTTAATTAAGATGATAAACGTACTTTAGTGTGCTCGAACTAACGACCTCCTAAATTGACAATAATATTGATGTCAATCGAGTTAAGAGTTCTAATAATTTTTTTTTAATATCTCAAAACACATCCTAAGGTTTTTAGAGTATAAAAACATATAAACTTAACTTTTAATCGAAAAAATTAAGAAAATAATTATTGAAAAGATATAAAGCAGGCATGAAATTAGGTTTGAACATAGGTAATGAATGTTGATTTTGTAAAACAACCGTTAAATGTAAGGACAAGCACTTGCTCAACTTTAGGACTAGATTCCAAAAATGTCATCACCATGCTTAAGTTATCAATTCAGAAGATAAGCCTCAGCCGCATTTATGATTTGCCTATTTTCGGTTACGTTTGCATTTTCTCAAATCACAACTTTTGCCTCCCAAAACTTACATTAAGCTTTATTAAATTATGAATTCCAGTTTTGTCAGCAACCGTTAGCCCACACTACCTTTCGCCCTCTTTATTTTTCATTGCTGAAAAGAAATGTTTTTTTTTTTATGCTTACTCACCGCACACTATCTCGTTTAACGCCAAAAATCTTCTTGTTCATTGCCTGAATTTGTTTCCCAAAATCTTCATCTCAATCTCTGGTTTTCCACTTTCCTCTCCTTTCCATTGCCTACTTCTGCCTTTACTTGTCTTCTTAGCTTCTCCTCCTTTTATTCACATATATTTCTCTACCCCTTCTCCTTCCCTTTACTCCTCTTAAGCTTTCTCACTGCAACCTGTTACTCTCATTCTTCTCCTCGTCTGTTTCTTTTTTTGTTACTGTTTTTGCGTTCTTCCTTGAGAAAAGGGTCTCTTTCTTATAATGTAATCTTGATCAAATTGTCTTTTTTTGCTTCCTTTCTCTGTTTGATTAATGCTCATTTCTTGCTTTAAACTTGTTCTGGTATGTTTTCAGTTATGGATTCTCGTTAATATTGCTCCACTGCCATTTTTTTTTATCTTAAAGGTTTCTTCTTGGATTTTTATCAACGCCCATTTGCTTTAGATTGTTTTAAACGATCTGAAATGGAGTTTAGGATGATGGGTTTTCGTTAATTTTCTGGTATTTTGCTTTTAAACTCTTTAAAACTTTTAACTTATGTGAGATTCCTGTTTGGCTTTTTTAGCATGTAAGATTGTAGCATGTAATTTGTCAAAGATCTAACTGCCTTTGTGCCTGTTGGTTTAATTTTGGCGGGATTTAGTTGATATCAAGAAAGCTTCTGTTTTGTAAAAAAAAAAAAAAGAGGTAAATAAAGAAGGATTATGGATCTAAGTTTGGTTGAATTTGATCATTAATTTCGATCTGAAGAGTTAACTAAGACCTTTATTAAATTCACTTATGGAATTTGCTCGCTAGCACTTAGCTCCCTTGACTTTTTTTGCAGACAAACTGAATTTCAGGTGTTTTGATTCGTATCTAATTTGATTCTTTTCATAGGAATATATCTAAATCATTCTTTACACATTCATTGAAATGTAAGTTTATTTTATTCTGAATATTTAGTTACTGCCCTTATCAAGGGTCAATTTACACATAGGAAAAATGATAAACTCCCATCATTTTTCTCCTACAATGACCAGCCAAATGTTATCTGTATACCCATAATTTCACCAACTTAATTATCTTACCTTATGCAACTTTAGTTTCCGTACTGGCCTCTCGAGTCCTTCAATCTTTTTCAGTGTGTTGTGTCTTGTATTCTGTCTTTCATTGAGTTCTGTCAACTGAGAAAGTGAAAGAAAAAGTCAACATTGAGGTACCATGGAAGAAACTTTTGTTCCATTCCGTGGAATCAAGAATGATCTGAAAGGAAGGCTTTTATGCTACAAGCAAGACTGGACTGGTGGCTTAAGTGCAGGTATCAGGTTTGTAACATCCATTGCCCAGCTCCACTTATGCAAAGGATACAATGAGCTCAACGAAGAATTATCTGAAGCTTGTGAACATCATTATTAAAAAGGCTACTATCATTTCAAAGTAATGCTTTTTAAAGATATAACATATTTAGTTTTCGATTGTTTAGGATTCTTGCTCCAACGACATATATATTCTTTGCTTCGGCAATTCCAGTTATATCCTTCGGAGAGCAGTTGGAAAGAAATACAGGTGGGGACTAGACAGTTATACATGTATAACATGTTCTGCTATGTTTGTCATGATTTCTCAGTGATACTTTCTTGTTACTTTAGATGGAAGTTTGACTGCAGTACAAACTCTTGCATCGACAGCACTTTGTGGAATCATTCATTCACTTGTTGGAGGACAGCCCTTGCTCATACTTGGAGTTGCAGAGCCAACAGTATTGATGTATACGTTTATGTTCAACTTTGCAAAGGACCGAAAAGATTTGGGGCATAAACTCTTCTTAGCCTGGACTGGATGGTATTTCTTTGATTCCAGCATACTTGAGTACTGAACCAGATAGGTTGTCTGATGGCACTGTGCTTTTTTCTTTACTTTGATGGACTATCAGGGTTTGTGTCTGGACGGCACTTTTGCTTTTCATATTGGCAATTTTAGGGGCATGTTCTATAATAAATCGTTTTACACGTGTTGCCGGTGAATTATTTGGTCTACTAATTGCGATGCTTTTCATGCAGCAAGCTATTCGGGTGAGTACCCTTATATAGTTAACATTATTAAATGAAAAATGAAATGATCTATTCTTATGATCAGGATAACTGAAATTTTTATGTATAGGCTTTTAAGTGTCACTTACTTTTTTCTACTGTTATTTTGTTTTTTTTTTAAATTAAAATGTACTGATACTTTTCTCATACATTCCCTCCCAAGAATTTGCTAAATTTGAACATAATGAATTGAATTCTACAGGGAATTGTGGAGGAGTTTGGCATTCCTCACAGAGAAAATCCTGAGCAAACAGCATTGCAGGCTTCTTGGCGATTTGGGAATGGAATGTTTGCACTGGTTCTGTCCTTTGGGCTCCTCCTTACTGCACTAAAGAGCCGTAAAGCAAGATCCTGGCGCTATGGAACAGGTATTGCAGTGTATTTCCGATTTATTAGAGGCTGTTACATTCGTTTTTTCCACTTTAGTTCCGTAAACCAATTACTGTCTAGATCTTGCTTTCATCATCAGGTTATCTCTTTGTTCAGTTCCCTGGTTAGAGAAAGCTCATACTTTTGTCTTCCTTACTTATTTCACTGACTTATGTATCTTACTTTGATAGGCTGGCTTCGAGGTTTTGTAGCAGATTATGGGGTGCCACTTATGGTGCTTTTGTGGACTGCTGTTTCCTACATACCCGTTAATGATGTTCCAAGAGGTATTCCAAGACGTCTTTTCAGTCCAAACCCATGGTCTCCCGGTGCATATTCTAATTGGACTGTTATCAAGGTGAATCCTTTTTTGGTTTTCAAATCTTTAGCATCAGTTTACTGCATTCCCTTCGTGGGAGCTAATTTTTGTTGAATTTCCTTCAAAACCTGCCAAGAGACTCATTTCTTTTTTGTGAGTTTGCAGGAAATGGTGAATGTGCCCCCTCTTTACATAGTTGGGGCATTTATTCCAGCAACCATGATTGCTGTCCTTTACTATTTTGACCACAGTGTAGCATCTCAACTTGCTCAACAGAAAGAGTTCAATCTGAAAAAGCCACCTTCATACCATTATGACCTTCTTCTTTTGGGTTTTCTGGTGCGCCATTATCATGCTTAATTTTTTTTTTAATGATGAACCTATTACATAACAAATGTTGTTCTTTTCTTCAGAAAGCTTTTATTTTTATTTTTTTGTCTTAACTCTAAATATGATTTGACCAGGTTATATTATGCGGTCTTATTGGCATTCCACCATCTAATGGTGTTATTCCACAGTCCCCTATGCATACAAAAAGTTTAGCAACTCTTAAACATCAGGTATAGATGGTTTGCGAGTTGACAATATACAAATGTATTATGTGTCAAGCTCAAACATAATTTAACTGAAATTTCTATCATTCTGTTGTGGTTACAAGAATTGGCCACCCAACTCTTCTTTGTCTTTCCTTGTTCATTGTATTGTTTTGTTAACATTTCACAAAGTAATTTCTAAAATTAGATTTGTCTCCTGAGGGTAAGACACACAAGCTCGAACAATTTTCTTACATATTGGGAGCAAAATTTCCAGTTTCCTATGATATTTTGTTGTCTTCTAACTATATTTCTGATTATTAATGCAGACAGTTCTGCTTTCATATGTGAATCATTGTGATTGGTTCTTTTGTTTTATTGGTAACAGCTTTTGCATAATAAGCTTGTATCAACTGCCCGGAAAAGTATTAGTAAAAATTCAAGCCTGAGTCAACTATATCAAAGCATGCAAGAGGCATACAATGAGATGCAGACTCCACTTGTCTATCAGCTTCCATCCACTCTGGTAGATTAATTTGTATTCATAATTTTGATTTGCACCATCTATTATGGTCCCCTGCCGCCCTTACCTTTTAGTTAAAATAGGGACTGAAAGAACTGAAAGAATCCACTGTCCAACTGGCTTCAAGTACTGGTAACATTGATGCACCTGTTGACGAGACCATTTTTGACGTTGCTAAGGAAATCGATGAGCTTTTACCTGTAGAAGTCAAAGAACAACGTTTCAGTAACTTGCTTCAGGCATTGATGGTTGGTGGGTGTGTTGCTGCTATGCCTCTACTTAAGAAGATCCCCACTTCTGTTCTTTGGGGTTATTTTGCTTTCATGGCCATCGAAAGCTTGCCAGGAAATCAATTTTGGGAGAGAATATTGCTGCTTTTCACTGCTCCAGGTCGGCGATACAAGTATGTTTCTGTTTCTTCCCCCCTTTTAACTTCCTTTTTCTTTTGAGTACTAGCTGTTGTAGTCGTTATGTAGCCAAAGTTAGCACGTGCTCCTCTTCCTAGTACAGGGCTCTTGTATGCAGACAGTTGTATTCTAATGCTCATTTCGCATCATAGCTTGTCATAAAAACTGTCTTGTATGTAGACAGTCATTTCTCACATCAAGTAATGCTCATACAAGATGAATAATCTGAATAGTTCTGCTCTAATACTATGACTTGCTTTTATTCTTTGAAGATTAGATATCTGAATTCCTGCATGATCTGTTGTGTCAGGGTGTTGGAGGATTCTCATGCAACCTTTGTTGAGATTGTACCTTTCAAAACTATCGCCACCTTTACCTTGTTCCAGACAGTTTACTTGCTAGTATGCTTTGGCATAACATGGATCCCAATAGCTGGGGTCCTTTTCCCACTTTTGATCATGCTTCTTGTGCCAGTGCGCCAATATTTGCTCCCCAAGTTTTTCAAAGGTGCCCATCTTCAGGACCTTGATGCCGCAGAATATGAGGAAGCTCCAGCCATTGCCTACAACATGACATTTGAAGTATGCTTTCTAAACCTCACTTTAGCTCATCACGGATTTGTTCGTAGCTCAGGCTGCTATTAGTGTTTGATTCACTTTGTCCTCTATAGCCATAACTGGATTCAAAACTGCATTTGGCAACTGTATCTGCAACTGTATACACTGTTGCCAATATTTGAATGGCATAAAGAGAGCATATTTTCATTTTATGGATCATATTGCTCTCTTAGATCTTTCCTGATACATCATGATGTTTGTATACTGGACAGGACCAAGAAAGGCAGGCAACAGCTACTAATAGCGATGGTTTAGAAATTCTAGATGAAATTATGACAAGAAGCCGTGGAGAAATCCGGCGTACACAGAGTCCTAAAGTATCAAGTACAACTCCATCTTCAGTAGGGGACATAAAACCTTCTTACAGCCCAGGGGTCTTGCAAAATGCCTATAGTCCGCGGATTAGTCAACTGAGGGGAAAGACTGAAAAGGGACTTGAATTAAAGCAAACTCCCAGTCCTGGGCCATCTACACTTGGACAAAGTAGTCGTGCTTCATCATCAATCTAAAAGAAAAATAATAATAAGTCCTCTTTTTTAATGTCTATTTAGTGGTGTGGTTTGATAAGTTTAAATGTCAGTGCAACTCGAGAGGTCTTTTGTTTCAGTGTGTTTTCCTGTTCTGTCTAACAATAGGGTGATTGACACTTCTTTTACTTTATTATTTTACCCTTTACTACCGAAGCATGGAATAACAGCAAATATGCCAATTGTTTACAAACTAATAAAAAAAACCTCATGTACGGTAAATTTATATAAAATTAAAGCTAAGGTTTTAAAGTGTGTAATCATGTCACTTTTTTTTTTTAAGTTTTATTTGTTTTTACCATATTTTGTTGTGCAAAAGAGTTATTAAGGAATAAACTCTCATGATATAATAAAATCCAATGAATGAGTGGCTGTGTGGCTGTGTTTTTCACAGACAAAAACAGTCCACTAAATATTGAGTAGAGCATAGTAAGAGTTTCATATTTTATAAAGAATTTCTATAGTATTTTTTTGTAGAACAATATTTGAATATTAAATGATGATTGAGAAAAGGGAAATTCTTCCAAAGCAATCCAAGTATTATAATTTTTGATTATTTATAAAACTTTTGTTGGTTTACAAGTATTAGATCATTGTATATATTTTAAAAATGTTACAACAGAAAAAATATGAATCCTCAAAACCAAAACCCGTACCTCTCACATTTCTGGTCTGCAGTAGATAGAAAGCAGAACAGTTTCCTCCCTCTGTGTGCTTATATCCTTTAATCGATATTTTCTTAGGTACAAAGTTTTACCATAAAAGTAGTCCTCACAAAGCGTAGCGCACTGATAAATGCACACTTCAAATCTGTCAGGCTTCAAATTATAGCTATCTGATGCTGAGTGGGAATCTCTTTAGTCAGCAAAGGGCGTATATGCTTTAGCTTTATTTTCTTCTACCTTAATGTTTACATTCTTACAGATAAAAAATAGTGCAGGCAATTTTGGTACCATAGTCGTCAGGCATCACATGATACTATAATGAAAATAGTTTCACGTCGCTTTTTTTAGTTTTATTATTTATTTATTATTATTGAGATTTTTTGGTAGAAAAAAGAATGCCCTTTATAACATAAAACCAAGTTCAAAATCCTACATAATACAACGCCAAACAGGAGGTCCCATGCCTCAGCTAAAACAGTCGACAAATAGCTTCATGGGGCTGGTTACAAAATGACCTGCTCTCGAGATTAGCCAAAGCATCAACACTCCGATTTCCTTCTCTAAAAACATGTTTGACTCTAGTATTCGGGATAATAGTCCAAAGCATCCTGCAATCATCAATAAGAGAAGCCAACAAAGAGTTAACAGTTGATAAATTAGATAGGAAATTAATAATTGCAGTTGCATCAACTTCAATCCCGAAGTACGATAGATTTAAGTCCACTGCTAATGTAAGTCAGTTCCTAAGCGTCCACAGTTCCACTTCGATGTTGTTCGCCTTGGGGATGAACCTGTAGCAACCCTTAACCCAGATATAGTCATGATCCCTAATTAAGGCACCCGCCCCTGCTTTCCCTGGATTCCCAATGGCAGAGCCATCAGTGTTCAATTTCTTCCATCCGATGCTCGGCGGCTACCACTTGACTGCTATAGAGGAAGGCGGGTAACGAATATGAATAGAAGAATTGATGGCTAAAAATTCACAAGCCTTGGCCACCACCTTATATCTAAATTCTCCTTATCCTGATCTTCTACTAAAAACCAAAGATTTTCTACTAAGCCAAAGTTCCCATAAAGTGAATGAGAAAACAAGATACCATGGGAGTTTAGGACTGGCAATCCAATGTTTCGACAAAAGATTAGCGGACAACCATTCCATCTAATCACCGCTAGCAGATGGCAAGTAAGTGTTATGGTCATGAAGCAATGCCCACCAACTTCTAACAATGTCACAATCCCCTAACACATGGGATAAAGTTTCAGGGCTATTATTGCAAAAATGGCATATGTTAAGAACATTTAGTCCCCTTCGGTTCAAGAAATTAGTGGTAGGTAGAATATTGCTAGCACATTTCCAGAGGAAACACTTGATCTTTGGTGGGATTTTTAGCTTTCCGAAGTGCTCACCACTTCCCTTAATTCTCAAACGGTTGTGTTCTCACGTTACGGGTTGTCACCTCATACGCATTAGAAATGGAGAAACTATCATCATGAGTATGTTTCCAGCAAATCCCATCTCGAGGGTTCTCGTTAAAAGAAACAGGAACAGTCATCACGGCTTCCAGATTTTCACTGGGGAGTTGTAAAGAAAAGTGGTTAGTACCATGTCTCTCTACACGGTTATAAGCTATATATTTTGTTTAGCATTGCTTGTTAAAAGCGTTTTTGGGGTGTCAAAAGCACTTTTGAAGCTAGAAGCAATATAAAATAAATAACTTTTAGTGTGCTTTGGAAAAATGTTTTTCAACCAAGAGGTAAAAGTAATTTTTTTTAACTTTATTTATATGGTATATGTAATTATTTTCTTAATAAATTTTATTTTATATATAATATTATATATTTAAGTTTTTATTGATCATATTTTATTATTTAAAATATAGTTTATATATTCGAATTAAGTTTTATGAATAATTAATATTAATTGCTTAAAAAATATTTAAAATTTATATTTCATATATTAAAATATTAACAATAAATTATAATAATTTATTTTTTATATTCTTACTAAAATTTCATAATATTAACTAATTTGAACATTATTTAAATGCATATTTATTATTTTATAACACAATGTCTAAAATGGACATTTTATTTATCAAAAGCACTTTTTGACAGCAATACTAAACACTTAAATCTTAAACCAAAATTTTCAAAAGTACTTCTCAAAATCACTTTTCCACAACACTTTTTAAAAGCACTTCTTCCAAGACCCTCCACAGAAGAACTTGGAAGATATTTGGAGAGAAGAACTTTGACCCATAACTTATTCGGTTCATGCAAAATTCGCCAAACTAATTTCATGATATGAAATTGATTCCTAGATCTCAAGACTTGGATTCCAAGGCCACCATTTTCTTTGGGTTGGGTTAGCTTCTTCCAAGACCCTCCTCAGAAGAAATTACAATTTATACGGTCAAGCCTCTCAAGCATACTGATGGGTAATGATCTACACCACATGTAATAAATTGGGATGGTTGTCATAGTAGCTTGGATAAGCACAAGCTTCCCAACTGGTGAAAGTAAGTTCGCTTTCTAAGAACTAAGTTTGCCCCATACCTTGTTAATGATAAATTCATAGTCTTTCTTGGTGGTTCTTGATAAGAGAATATAGAACCCCAAATAATGTCCCAAATTAAGGGTCTTATTCATTTTGAAGGTATTAAGGGTTTTGGATTTCCTTAGCCCTTCAACTTGAAGAGAGAAGAAGATCTAAGATTTCAGGGAATTAATGCTCTATCCGAATTGCACCATGAAATTTTCAAGAATGGATTTGATAGTTGCAACATATTTTTTGTCCACTCTAGAAAATAAGATGACATCATCAAAAAAAATATGGGACAACGTCGATGTAACATACCAAAATACCTGATCAAACATGTGGCACTATTCCGATAGTTGATATAGTAAATTTTTAAAAAAAATTGGAATACAAATTATTTTAAGAAATCATTATGAAAATAAAGAGATTTTAGATATGAAAATTTATGAAGATAATTTTAAAACTGAAAACGTGAGGAAATGACCAAATCATAAACTTTAAAAAGTTTGAGGATTAAAATGAAAATTTGACCAAAATTGGAAAAGTGAGTTATTTGTGATGAATTTCCATAATTATAAGTTGGAATATGTATTGTTGTGATTAAAATCACTTTTATGATTCAATTGGAAAGATTGAAAAGTGTAGGGACTAAATTGTAAAATTTTTATTTCTGACCAAAACGAGGGTAAAAACATAATTCTTGTCATTAAAGGATTCTTATTAAATATTATAAGTCAACTATGAGATTTGGGATTGACAATTTCCTATTATTGAAAAGAAATTGTACAAAGAGTGAAAATGGGTAAAATGATATTTTTTCCATAAAAGGTTCATTTGGTTATTTCTCAAGTATTTTATTATTAAAATATTATTTAGATGACATATTTGACAATTAAAATTTTTATGGACCATTTCGATCTTGTTATAAGGAAAATGGATTTAATTGGTGATTTGGACTTGAAATATGATATGTGGGTTTGAGGGGTCCATTTGTGTGATTTTTAAATGAGAGAAAGAATAGAGAAATCAGCCCCCATTAGCCTCGCCCAAGCTGTTGCCAACCAGCACCTTTCTCCATGGGGTTCTCTTCATTTTTCTTCAATTTCCATGCTTCTTTTTTCGAGGTTTTTTAATAATTTCAAAATCCAACCTTGAGTTTTGTTGAAATCACTTATAAATCAACCTTTTTGTCGGGATTCTACCATCATTTTTATCATTTTCAGCTTAGGGTTTATGTGAATTTAGCGAGAGAATTTAAAGTTAGAGAATGAAAGCTTCAATAAGGTAATTAATGGCAACTTCCACATCTCCTAGCTTATTGATTGAATTTAGTTACTTTGAAAAAGCTTAGAAAATTTATATGTTTATTTTGAATTATATTTTTGTGTATGGTAAATAAGGAAATGATGAGAAAATGAGTTTCCAAGCTTAGTTGGGGAATGGTTCAAGTTCATGGAAGCATAGTTTTGTGTTGTAGACCATCCAAGAGGTAAGTACCCTTAGACACTCTTAATTTTTCCTACGTTATAATGTTTAAGAAAACAATACAAATTATGTAATAATTATGAAATTCATATTGAGATAAGTAAGTATAAGATCCATGGGTTAATCATGTAAGAACAAGTAAATAGTATGTTGTGGTAAAAATACTTAATTATGATATATCATGTTAACTACTATTGTTTCATGAAAATTTTGGATGGCCATAAGAAAATTAATAAATAAAACATGTAAAGAACAAAATTGAATCGAAAGAGAAAATATATTAGAATAATCTTGATTTTGATGTCGAGTAGAGCATAGAGTAATGAATTTCTCGATTGGAATAATCAACTATCATCGCTTGCAAAGAAGAATTAAATTGAAATACTTCAATAATATAAAAAAAAACTCTTGGATTGAAACCGATTCCAAGATGAAAAACAAAGAGTTTATGAAAATTGAAAGAAAACTTAATCTAATCCTACTCCTAAACTACTAGGGTTTTTGAGTGCTTCTAAGATGACTTAGTTACATCAAACCCCTAAGGTTTTGTTTATAGGAGTGTTGGCAGCCCGAATTAGGTCTTTAACACGTCCTAGGTCTTCGTATAAAGTCGATTGTGCGGACGAAAGTAGCCCTAGAAGACTTGGGCAGCACGTCGACCTATGTCGCACAATACAAGGTCTATGGCACGACATGACATGTGATTCAAGCCTTGTATGGTTCATTTCATGCTTTAACAGCTCGAGAAGCTTGTGCATCACTCGTCCCTTGTTCCCACATCTATTAGGCTTATAATTCATCATCCTGCACATTCAATTCAACATATTAGCCTTACTTAAGGCCAGTGTCGGCCTAATGGGTCACAACACTCACAAATTGTGTTAAAAACACTTATTTGTACTAATATTTACTTCTAACTACTAAATACCAAAATATAATATTAAATACTAAATTGCCTAGTGTAACACTCGGTTATCTTTATTGACCCGAAATTTAAGAATAGTTAGGATTAAATTGAAATGATTAGTAAATTTTTAGACTCCACCGGAGATTCAAAAATTTTAGTGGCCAAATTTAGTTGGATCCCAATTCTAGTTCGGTTAGGATGAAACTAGCTGCTTTTATAGTGGGAGACAAATTGATTAAAGATGGAGGGTTGAGATGGTCGGTGAAGACCGTGATTAATGAGTATAAATATAGGTGTGTGTGGAGACAACTTTTTCAATTCTGTTTATAAATATTATTCTTTTCATAGCATCATCTTCTTAAGCTGCTCTGAAGAATAAAAAGATGTAGCTGAAGGAAGCTCTGCATGTCGAAACAGCCGTGAGAATTAAAGTTTGATAGTGGATAAATTTAGGAATTGATAAGCTTCTTTACCTTTCTGTAATTGTGGATTGAAGAAATGGGTGAAGTAGTAACTCTTAAAAGCTCCTACATAATTATTGATTTTTGGTTTTTAGGGGTTGAACATCTTTAGTTTAACCAATAAATGGTTGTCATGCTTAACTACCAGAACAAAGAAGGCTTTGGCATTTGGACAAAGCTAAGCTGGCAAGGATAGGAAAGCAATGTGAGTTTCTGTATACCACTTTTTGAGTGAACTTAGATGTTGTGCTTCTAGACCTAAATACCTTCTTGTTTGTTACATAGTGTGCCTAGAAATTTGATTGTGAATTTGTAAGAATGATCATTTTTTATCTATGGATCCTTCTCGATGCTTGAATGTTTTGCATACTGTGTGTGGATAGATAGTGTCTTAAAGTGTGTTGAAATGCATGATTTCCATGTTTATAATGGCAGAGTATTGAGGGGAAATTATTGACAAGTTAGAAAAAAGTTAGGAATTGGGAAATGAGATTTTTGTTTATCGCCATACGATGTTGCTGGGTGCAAACCGTGATGTGCAAAGTTTTCGGGCTTTGAGAAGGAGGCATTGTGGTGTTTGAGCATCAATGTTAGAAATGGAAAAATGGAGAAATAGATGGATAAATAGAGAAATGAAATTCCGTTAAGATACCGCCATACGGGATTGCTGGGTGCAAACCCTGATGTGTGAAGCTCCAGGCCTTGCGGAAGGGACACTTTAGTGTTCGAGCATCAAGGCTAATTAAGAAATGGAATTGTAACAACTCTTTTTCCAGTGGTTAAGAAACAGTGGTTTTCGGGATCCCAAATCTAACGAGAGAGTCCTTAAATATTATTATTTAATATTTACGAGTCAAATATAATATTATAGTAAATTTTGAAATGATAATTTTAGTTAATTGAATTATTAGTTAAATACAAGTGGTTTTAGAAAATGAGGCAGCGGGATCTCGTTTCAATAAATCGAGCTATAAATATTTTTATTAAATATTTACGGAGTGATTATATAGGTGTATTAAAATTTGGTTAAGAAATTTTAACGTATAGATAGTTAATTAAAGAGTAAGGACTAAATCATAAAAGAGTGTAAAATTTAATTATTATTAGTGTTTTAGTGCCAATTGGATATTTAAATAATTTAGGATAGTTTATTATGGCAATTAAACCATTTTCATATGTAGTAGATGGTAGGTGGATGAAAAACTGATTAAAAAACAAAATTAAAATATGAAATAACGGAAAACTTGTAATTAATGTAAAATTAAATAAAAGAAATTGTAAAGAATTGTGTTGTCTTCTCCATTTTTCTTTTGTGTTGGCTGAACCACCATTGAAAGACTTGGGGAAGCTTTGGATTAAATTCAAGCTTGCATGTAAATGTTTCTTGGTTAATTTTTCATGAATTTTTATGTTTTTTAGATCGTTACAATTAGGTCTAGCTAAATCGTACCTCCGTTTTCAAAATTGTTAAATGTTTTAGAATGTACCATGGATGAGTTTGAGGTGTTCGTGAAAGAATTTGATAGATAATGAAGCTTGGTTGTTAAATAGGACTATTTTGTAAAGTAGTTTTTGTTGATTTTAATGTTTAAGGACTAAATTATTGGAATGGTAAAATCTCAAGGCTTTATTATGAAATTATAGAGTTTAGAGGGTTGTATGGAGGCCTTTGATAATTTTCTAGCTAGGATTTTGTAATAATATGGTTAAATTGTATGTTTTCGATTTAAGGATTAAATTGAATTAAATGAAAAAAATTGGAGCAATTGTGTAAATTTGTAAATAAGAAGCCATAGGTATTAAATTGAACAATATATGTGAAATTAGGGATAATAATTGAAATTATATTATATTATAGATCAAGAACAAGTTGACAACCGTGGAAAAATAAAGATTTCGAAATAGTCCCCAGACTTTTGTCATTACTGCAATTTAGCCCTGGTAAGTTCGTGGTCCTTGAACTCAAACTTTACTTATTTACCTTAATTAAATTAATTATTACTTTGATTTCTAATCATATTTACATATAATTGATTAGTAGTTAAATGAAGACTTATAGAGTTATAGATATGAATATGGAATAGATCAAAGGATTAATCATAGTCATTATGCAATGGTTGAATTATGAAATGAAGAATTGTAGAATTATGTAATCAGATATGTATTTGTCGATTTTATCGACTAATGCTAGGCACATAGAAACATTGAAATGTTGGTATATCCAACTAGTGTTGGGCACATATTTGATATCGTCAGTTCATCTGACTAGCGTTGGGAGCAAAACATTGTCGGTTTACCTGACCAATGCCGGACACACCTATTTTTGATTTATTCGACTAGCATTGGGCATAAAACATTGTTACCGTTTATCCATCTGGCACCGGGTGCCAATAAGAAGTTGATCCATAATGATGATATATAATCGATCCATTAAAGAAGGTTCGTAAATGAGGGATATCATGAAATATGTATGGAATTTTCATGATGAACCTTATGGTAAACTATGTGGTAATAAACATTACATGTTATGGATTCTGAAATTATGGTTGTGAAGTGTATGTGTAGTTCTTGGTGCTTAATAGAATTTATTCAATGATTGATCATTACTTTGTGTGCAAGTTAGATATCTATCTTTGATTGTCGACTTAGCATCCAGTGATAATCCCGAGTTCAATGTTGGTGATGTTCTCTTTTATGTTTGCCATGTACCTAGGATGTCAATGTTATAAGAAATGGTATTTTGATGTATAGTTGTTCTTAATGAAGTTACTATGTAAACTTTTCAATTATGTTTTGGCCTAATGCAAATGCTTGTATGTATATGTTTTGGGTGATTATAGGTATGTTTTATGAGTTTGGCACTTTTGGATGTGTATGTTATAAGTTATATAGTTTGGATTGAAGTATGGTATGATGTGGTAATTGAGATTGATGATTATTGATGTTTGAATGTATGCTATGTGTATTTGGTGAAGGATTTTGCATATTATTACATGTATGGAATGTGGTGTCAATGAGGACACATTGGTTTGTCATTTAGGTTGCTATATTTTAGTATGTTTTGACTTGTTTTGAGGTACATTTGGTGATATTTTAAGGTTGATTAGGGGTTTGGATTGATGGTCAAGTAAAGTGTAAAGTTTACCTTATTTTTGAAGCAAATTGAGGTACACATGGCCTAGGGCACAAGCTGCCACACGGCTGTGTATCACACACGGTCTATCCAAACGGTCGTGTGTCTTATGGTCTTCAAGTGCAGGTTTCACACGGTTTGGCACACACACACACCGCAACACAGTCGTGTGTCCTAAAATAAATTGTCACATGGCTTGAGACACGACCGTGTGACCCAACATTGAATGCACTTACGGGCAGGCACACGACCCGTGACATGATCGTGTGACCTTAATTCGAATATGCACATGGTCTGGGCTGTGTCATACAACTTGGCCACACGATCGTGTGACCCCTGTTTCTAGAATTGTAAACTTTTTCCTAATTTTTTTGAATTGATCCCAATTTGTTTCAAAACTATTTTTATGGCCCTGTAGACTTGATTTAAGGCTCGTATGCATATTTTGAATATAAATTGATTTTATTTGATTAATTGTTATTATACTTGAATGTTTGTTTGTAAGCTATGTAAATGTTTAATATTTATTGTAATACTCTATAACTTTGATCCGGCGACAGAAACGGGTTAGGGGTGTTACATATTCTGTTAGGTAGACCATTTTTAGCAATATTGAGGTCCACCATTGACCTAGAACACAATGAGTTAATTATGAAAATCAATGGTGAGGCTAAAATTTTCAAATGTGGTCACCAACAGAATGAGGGAATTAGGGAACAATTAGGAAAAAAATGCTTTGAAATAGATGTAAAAATCCCTAATTACCTTGAGCTAGAAAATGTATTTTCTATGATAAGTGTAGGTCAAAAGAGCATATTTAAGGAGCGGGATAAACGAAGCAAGGTGAAGTGGCATGATGGATGCTGGACCAATATGGACAGAAAAACAACCAAAAGCACATCCATGTACAAGCTAACGGAGTTGATGAATGAATTCAATAACAATACTTGATACTTTTAGACTGAGATAAATTTTTGTAAATTTTTGTATTTTAATAGCCTCATAAGTAGTTTAAGATTTAATTTTGTTTAAACTATTTAAGAATTTAATTTGAACACTTTGAAATTTGAGAAGAGGGGCCGAAACAAAGCCAATGTCGCAACACAGAACCTCCATGTCACGACACTAGTCACATATTCAAAAAAATCGAGCAATTCATCTCGATATAGCGACACAACACATCTCTGTCGCGACAAAGAAGTCAGTATACCTCAAATTTAGAAATTTTAAGGTCTGTCACGGCATCGAACCCCAATGTTGCAAAAACAATATCTTGCCAGGGGTGTCGTGGTATGGAACCCTATGTTGTGACATTGCTACAACTTTCTGTAGGGTTGACCCAACCCATTGCGCAACCCGCTAGGTTTAACTCTTATTTTACCTAGCCTTTAACATAAAAACACCAAAATTTAATCTCAAAACACTTCCAACTTGTTTCTAAATCCCTCCTAACTCTAAACTCTCTTTAAACCCCCCAAAACCAACCACTTTTAAAACCCCTCTTCTCCGTTTTATGTTGCTGTAAAATTTTCTTTTGTTTCACTTCTCGTAACAAAATTTTACGAGGAATCCTGAGCAATCAATCAAGGTTAAGGGTTCCAATTTTGTTTTTACTGTTCCATTGCATATTTCTTGATTTCAATTAGTTATTCTAGCCATAATTATATTGAAAATGCCTCCTAAAAGGTCTAGAAAAACTAATATACAAGAGACACCGGTGGTCTCGAATCCTTCTAAATTTTTAAATGCAAATATGGAAAAAAATTTCTTTGAACTTTAAGGAATAACATTTATACAAAAGAGGGGATTTAAGCCATCAATGTTATTGTGCAAGGAAATTTGATCCTTAGTTCGGTACCATAGGTGGGAACACTTTTGCGTAACGCCAAAAGAAAATGCAGTTATCCCAATTATTCAAGAATTTTATGTTGCATTAAGGGATCAAGAGGCTAGAAGACCTTATAAGGCCATTTGGGAAACCGTAACGATAAGAGGTAAGTAGGTACGCGTTACTCCTCGGGAAATTTGTGAGTTTTACAATGTTCCATACTATGAAAATAATTTTCTTGATAATACAGATTTAGACACTTCTAGAGGCATAAATATGGATGACATTGTAAAATACTTAACTGAAGGGAGGGGTGCATGAAACCACCGATTGGATACCAAATTACCAACCAATTTTAATCAAGCAATCATGTTTCCTATAGCTAAGATGTGGATGCAATTTCTTTGCATTAGAATTATGCCTGCTATGAATGTTTCTAACATAAACATTTTTCGAGTTATTTTTTTGTATGTGATTTTGTAAAGAAAACATATATGTGCCAGAAGATGAATTTATCGTAGTATGAAGCGATTGTATAAGCTACCAGAAGGTTAGATTTTTCTTTCCCCACCTTGTGACGGCACTATGCAAAAAGGGTGGGGTTCCAATGGAAGAAAATGAGCAATTTATAAGACCGACGAAGAGCTTAATAGGCGATTCTATGTATACATAGTACATTGAGCTCAACCGAAAACAAATCAAAGATTGGAACCAAAGGAGAAAATAAAATGTAGATGTCCCGACATCTCTAAAAAGAAAATAGGCAACAAAAACTCGAAAAGGAAGTAAACTCTCAGATAATGAACGAATGATAAGGTGGATGCAAAAAATGGGCCCAATCATGCAAGAGTTTGCACGACAAGAAAAATATTAGAATACCAAATTATCTACCAAATGTATACAGGTTAAATCATCCTCTACTAGATCAAAAGAGCAAGGGAGTGAAGGAGAGGAAGGAACTGAGGAAGAAGAAAAAAATGAGGACGTTTCGGGATGAGATTTTCAAGAGGAGGAGGATGAGGACTATGAGGCGGTGTTTCAACTGCAACGAGCAATGCAGAAAAGGCCTGTCATCCCCAACCTAACATGCACATTCGCCGGGTGGAGGCTCCTTTTAAGGCCATATCTCAGATTGAGGGAAAGTACAAATGGAGGGGGGAATTGCCCCATTTTGACGATTTTGATCATTAATGAACTTTTTAGTTATTTTTGAGATTGTAAAACAATTAATTAGGATTGTTTTTTGTTGTTTTAATAGTATGATTAACAATAAATTTATATATATATATTCTGTTTTTGATTTTTCTATGTAGGAACTTCACATTAAGAAAGTACTGCATATATGACCTTTCAACGAATAAGGAAGGAAGCACCCACTAGAAGACTACGACAATGTCACGATCAATCGGGTAACTTCTTTCCTTATCTATTCAATGGTTGCACATTAGAGGCAATGTGTTATCTAAAGTGTGAGGGGTAACATAGGAAATTTTGTTTTCATGCTTTTTCTTTTACTTTATTGTCAAAAGTATACTTGAGTTTGTATAAATACAAGTGATTGATTAGGATCATGTATATAGATTGATTGTATTTGCTATAAATTTGACATGATTATGAATTGAATATTACACTATAAATAAACATTAAGGAATTGAATATACCAAAAAACATAGAAAATATAGGGAAACGAGCATTCTAGTATGTATGATAAACGGTTAAAGTTGTGATTACTTGATTGATTAAATTTGTGAATATTGAGATACTAAGGGATGAACTAAGACATTGTTTGGTATAACCCAGAGCCAAAAAGCTAACCTTATTCATCAATCCTTAGTACCTATTTTGAGATGGAGAACACTTTTTGATGAAAATTCATACAAAACCTAAGCCAAAATTTAAATTTTTACTTACCCTTTTTCTTTGGTCCCTAAAATGCACGAATTTAAACGTCCGGCCATATGTATTAAGGGATAAGTAGATATATGACGAGGATTTTCTAAAAATCAGAGTGAAATAGGAAGAAACAGTGTGATATAATGATTATATGTTTAGCCAAAATGTGCAAAATAAGAGAAAAATTCAAATAATTCAAAACAAGTAGAAAAGGTACTTGAGCAATGAAAAACAAAAGCATGGTGAGTGAGATGTGTTAAAAGTCAAATGTGACAAAATCACAAAGTTAGAAAACTCAGTCATTAGTGCAAAAGAACTCCTGAGCGAGCCATAGTTGCTTTATCATGCTTTGACTTCCTACATGGAGAAATAAGGAAAGTGTTAGAAGGAGAAATTAGTCGGTGGGTGCATGGGTTATTAAGGGGGAGAATAGGGAACAATGTGATGTGTCAAACTACGTTCGTGCTTGAAACTATTTCGATGTACCTTGTTTTTTAATTCCATACCAGTCCTAAGCCTCAGAACGTTACAAGTTGAAAAGCCCTATGTGACTTAGGTAGATCTATTCATGAATTGAAATTATATTGAGTAATCAAAATAATGATTGCTTGTATTTTGCTAGGATAATCAAATTACTTGTAAGATTTATTGATGGATCCATATATTTGAGGACTTTACTATTTGTATACTTTGTAATATACGGAACTTAGGTGTTTGAAACTAAAAATGGTAATTTTTTTATATATCATGTTGGAAGTATGCGTAGATATGATTATTCCTAGTTACGTGTTACAAAAAGAGTTTGTAATACCCCTAACCCGTATTCGTCGCCGGAATAGGGTTACAAAACACTATCGTATAAACGTAACATAAAAACTTACATTTCCAAATTTTAACATATACATAACATAGTCCATTCATATACATGCATATCGTCTATTAATCGAGCCCTCGAGGCCTTAGAAACACTTTATAAACCATTCAGGACTAAATCAGAAATAATCATAACATTTAAGAAAAAAGTTAAAAAAATTAAACTGCAGGGGTCACACGGTCGTGTGGTCAGGCAGTGTACCTCACACGGCTGAGGCACACGCCTGTGTCTTAGGTCGTGTAACAATCGAAATAGTGACACATGGTCGTGTCCCAGCCCGTGTTTGTTCCCGTATAACTCTTTGAGTTAGGTCACACAACCAAGCCACACGTCCATGTGCTAGGCCGTGTAACTTTCGAAATGGCTTCACACGCCTGTGTGTCAGGCCGTGTGTTATGTCTTGTAACTACCTAATTTGTAACCTTTAAAACCTACAGGGGACACACAGACGTGTCGCATGGCCGTGTGTCACACACGACTGTGTCTTAGGCCATGTAGGCATGAATTTGGCCCAAATTAAGCCATTTCCATCACCCATTTCAAGCATGTACCTACAAGCCATTTGCACCCTTAGACAAGGCATTAAAACATACTAAAACATGCACAAAATGACCAATTCATTAGACCAAATCCCATTCAACCAATATGTTATATAGGCACCCCAATCACAATCAAAATAATATACTTAAACATAAGAATATTTGATCACATTGCTACCATTTCAAAACATACCATACTTGAACTATACCATGTCAATATAAACTTACCATTTGGACCATTACTCACATGCATCAAAATTACATAAGTGACACAAATCAACCATTTCCAAATGGTGCCAAACAACCAACATATATATACCAAAATCAACACTTAGCATTCAACTCAACTTTAAACATAATTCCACCTATACATGCCATTATAACCTTGACCAAAACATCAAAAACTGCCGATATGTTTGTTGGATAGTGTGATAGGTCTCTGACGAGCTTCCAGATCGATCGAGCTTCCGATAATCTATAAACATTGGAAAGAAAACTACATAAGTATATAATGCTTAATAAGTTCATAAATCATGAATACAACTTACCATTTCAATGCAAAGCCTTATAATTTAAACATGATTCAATCCAACATAAGCTTGGCACAAGCCTAAGCATCATTAACAACATATGTTAGTGTTTTAACACATAACTCAATTAAATTACCACATGGTAAGGTAGATTTACATGAACATAATGCCATTGAATTCATATTTTTCATAAACATAGATATGCATTCATTGATCATTATCATTTCATACCTTTTCGTAGGTTCATAACATAGTCGATTAGAACACTTACAATTCCTTCCCTTTTCATGTCTGTTGAACCATTTAGAATAACATCGGATACGTGGGAAAGCTCACACAAAGTGTGCTAAACATATGGTCGTAACCATTCCTTTCCTTTTCCTTTACATTGTAGCTCACACGAGTTGTAAGATGGGTTTGTTTACACAAGCTGACAGTCGAAATGTAAGTTACACGATGCCACTCACACAAGCTAATGAGCATCCGCAACAAATGCAGGACCTCATCCATCGGTATGACATTCAAGACCAGCTCCCGAAACATGGTAACCCTAATGACATGTCATTTGTATCCTATATATTCCTAAGGCTCAAACAGGGCTCGATAATCATCATAACGTCATTGGATTTCCATCATTTCTTTACACGATAAATAGCATAATAACACATATATCAAAATAACATTAAAACATTATTTAAACATACGAACTTACCTCGATTACAAAGACGTCGAAACAAGATCAACTAATCTGAAGCTTTAGGTTTTCCTCGATCTAGATCCGTATGAGGTTTATCTTGATCCAAATAAGCAAATTCAATCCATTTAATATTTATACTATTCAATTTAATACAAAATTCATAAAATCCATTTAATATTTATACTATTCAATTTAATACAAAATTCATACTTTTGAAAATTAGACTTTTTAATAATCTACTATTTAATTCAGATTATAGAAACACAAACCGTAATTTGCAAGCTATTTGACGTTGATTTTATCCTTCCCCTTTTTACTCGAGGATTCCAGTACGACGTTAGCTATGGAATAAAACAATTAAATCATATTAATATTACACATTTCAACTTTACATTAAATTTCAATTTTCACACTATTTTTCTTATTCTTCAATTTAGTCCCTAAACCAAGACTAATTTTAACCTTCACAATTAACTTCATATTTTTATACTAATTTCACTCTATACCACATTTAGCTTCCACTTTTCCAATTCGACCACCATAATTTCAAAATTTTCACAATTTAGTCCCTATTGTTCAAAATCAACAATTAATTCCATAATTTAGTCCTTTCTATTTCTAACTTAAAAATCTATCTATTTAATCCCTAATACTTAAACTATTCAACAATTTCAACATCTAAAATCTTGAACAATGCTAAAAATTACAATATGGGTCGGGTAACCCTAAGTACCGAGATTCCAAAAGTATAAAATTACAAGTGTAGGGACTAAATTGCACTAACCAATTTGGATTTGAACTTCAAACCCCCAAGTGTCGTGAGCTTTTTCTCCTTTTTCTTTCTTTTATAATTTGCATGCATTTCATCTCTTTCTTTCCACTTTCTTTCTATTTCATTTAATTTGTTTTCATTTAATTTATTATTATTAACACTATTAATTTTATAATATAACATATATAAAATATACATACATGCATTTACACTTAACCATATTTAGCCACCTACACACAACCATTTATTAAATGGTTTAATTGATACTTTAACCCTTTTATTTTATTTCAATCTATAATTCAACTTTTAACCCTTACGCGATTCAGTGTCTATACCTTAATAACTCCTAATTTCACAAAATTCACTATTCTAAAAATTAATTAGCTACTAAGCTAGCCTCGTAAATATTTTTATTCGATTTATGAAAACGAAGTCCCGAAAATACATTTTCTGACACCCCTAACTATCGGGTCGTTACAGACGTTGTCACAACACACCCCTGAAGTTGAGCCTAAGTCAAGCAAACTGCTTTCAGTGTTGTGACATCAGTAGTGGATGTCACGACACTGGCCCTGTAGGTGAAGCATTAATGAGCTGAGGGTGTTTTGGTCCTCCCAATGTATTTTAACGTAAAAATGTTAGTTGAACTAGGGCTAAGGATGACAACCAACCCTAATATTATAAATAGGCTCATTAAACACTTGAGAGATCATCTCTTCGGTAACCTAGAATTTTCCTTTCAGTTTAGTTTTTAGTTTCTTTTGTACTTAAGACTTCTTTTGAGTTTATTTTTATTCTTGTTCTACTGAGAATCTAACTTGTAGATTCAACAAACTATCTGAGGATTTTAACATTTCAATCGTTCAAATACAAATCAGGATTTCTGTTTAATTTTACTCTTGATATATTTCTCATGTTTATTTTATTCATCAAGTTTTATTGTTTATGAGATCCATAAGGAACTAATCCTCTTATAGGGATTAGCGAGTGGATGTGGGGAATAATTAATTTCTATGTAGGGTTTCTTAGTGGATCAGCTATTTGAGATAGGAAGAACTTAAACCCTAGGCTTAACAACCCTAGGAAGTCATTTAGGTGGGAATTAACCCAAATTTGGTATTATGTATCTGTAAAACCCTTACCTTAATCCAGTGTGGACTATAAGGTCGAGAGATAAGTAGTTCTTGCTGACTCGTTAGTTCAGTGAAAGATCTAGAAATCTTGCTAGGTTAGCAACTAATTGATTGAGTAGAACCCAAAATAAAAATTAGTTATGACCACTGAAGTGAGTTAGTCTCCCATTCATAGATTTGATTGAGTTAGCATATCAGTTCTTCAGCTTTATTATTTTATGCAATTTTATTTCTTTTCTTCTAGAAACAAATACTTTTTACTTTATGTTATCATACTATAATTTAATTTAATTACTAATTAGATCTATTACATTTATGTTAATATTAATTTAGTACTCGCCTCCCTTAGGTACAATCCTCGGAGTACTCACCTATTTCGTTGTAAAACTATATTATAACCTGACTTGTATACTTGCAGACACTGCCTCAATTCCATATTTTTAGTAGCAATATTCATACTCTTGATGTTAGTACGTCGAGAGGTAGTCACCTTTTTTATTGCAGAAGAAGCATTTAGACTTAGATAAGTTTTTAGGCTTTTTGGTTTTCTTCCTTTCCACTTGTGGTGGCCTAGAGACCTTAGCCTTGCTTTTCTTATCGCACTTTCCCTTCCCTTTTAAGGAAGAAGAGACAACTATATTTGCTTTTGCTCTTTAGACCGACTGACTGTCATTCAACATCAACTCATAGGATTGTAACTCCTTCATAAGTTGTGTAAGTGTCATTTTTTTGTTGCCAAGGTTATATGCGGCCTGAAATCCTACAAAGTCCTTGGACAAAATCTTGAAGACCGTTTCAATTTAACTATTCTAGTCCAAATTGGCCTAATTATACATGAACTAGGTAAAATATCCAATAAGAGTTACCATATGGTCTTTGACTAGAATTTTGGGCTTTTGATGGGAATTTATTAAGCTAGTTATAGCAGACTATCGAGCCAAGGTAACTTGGCTTCCAAACATGTCTTCTACCTTATCCAGAATCACTTTGGCAATCTTACAGCCCTCTAGTTGCTTATATAGGGTGCTGGTCACGCTTGCCAGCATATAGCAACGAGCTATTTCATCAGACTCTAACTTGCTGTCAAATGTAAAAGTTAATTCGGGTCAATTTCACACTTAAGGAGTTTGTTTTCTATGCAATTTAGGATTTTATATTACATTTCATTATTTAGGACTTAGAATCAAATATTACTAAATTAGTGCTTTTAACACATTTTATAAGTGTTGTGACCTAATAAGCCAACATGGACCTTACGTTATGCCTATTGGCATAAATTGAGTGTGTAGAATGAAGATTTATAGGTCCAATTTATGTGAGAGCAAGGGAATAGTGATGCACAAGATTCCTGGGATGTTAAAAAACAAAATGAATGACACAAGGCATGAATTTTTTGTCGTGTAACGCCATAGACATAGTGTGGCGCGACATAGGTCAAATTCTTGCCCAAGTATGCTTGGGTTATTTTTTCCGTGCAATCAACCTTATATAAGGACCTAGGACGTGTCGAAGACCTAATTTGGGTTGTCAACACTTCTACAAATAATATATCAGGGGTTTGATGTAACTAAGCTGTCACACCCGGATTCCACAAATTTCAAAAATTAAGAGACAATTGAAGGATGCAACTTGAAGAAGCCAAGAGTTGGTGGTCTTTATTGAAAAACTAGGAAAATATAGAGATAAAATTATATATGGTTAGAATCCAATTTTTGTTCAGTTAGGTTAGAACTAGTCAGTCCCTTAGTGGGGGACAAAATGATTGTGAATGGGTTGATGTTGCACAACTGAGGGTTGTGTGGGAAGGACTATAAATAGCTGCGAAATGAATTCCCGAGAGACTTCTTCTCCACTCTGTTTCATTTTTCTTATTCATCTTCCAGAGTTGCTCTAAAAAAGCAATGGTATTTGAAATCTCTACATGGAGCAATGAACGTAAGGTTTAAGTCAGAAAAGTAGAGAAACTAGTAAGCTGAGTGTGAATACTATAATAAAATATATAAGTACGAGGCAGTACATCCTTACTAAGGATCACTAAAAGCACTCAAAGTGTTTAAGGTTCAAGTAATATGCACTCAATAGTCAAATAAGAAATGCTATTATCATAGGCTTGCTTGGAAATCAAATATCCACCACTATATAAATGAGATGACACACCAATCAAAAGGTTTTTACAATGTTGTAATGAGGCTTAGTTTAAGGGTATGGAAAATGTCAGAAAAGTTAGTTACAATCGAGAGTCGAGCTGATAAGTTACCAAACTAGAAAAAACCAGTTGCTGAATTCAAAAAAAATTACATCAACAAGAAATAAAGAATGAAAATGAGCTTTTGAACATAATATGAAACTAACGATTCAAGCTCAATTCATTTTTTTTAATTTTTTAATTATTTTTTTAGAGTAAAGTAAAATTCAGCTATGCAAATAAGGAAACATAGTCAAGCAACTGACCAAATCAAATCTCGACAAAAAGGAGTTGATAAAAAGGATAATTTTACAACATTTATATGGTTACATGTTAAAATTAACGGGTTAGAAAAAAAATGTGTTAGGATCAATAGGGTTTACTAGGGGTTAATACAATAGGTAAGCTATTTAAATGTTAGGTTAAATCTTAAGTGTCTCTATCATCTCAATATATCAAATCAATAATGTGGTCCCGACATTTATAATCGAAGCAAATTCTAGAATAACAAATCAAGTTGACATACTCACAACCAAAAATAAAATGAGCACGAAAGAAATGCTCTATAGGCTCAAAAGCTTACAAAAAATTATGATTTTGATGTCAAACTTTGAAATTTAAAATTTCAAGATAATTCTTCAGTTCAAGGAGACAACCTAAAATATTTATTTCTGAAAAAAATAACTTATCATGCTTGACTCTTTTGTGTATGAAAGTATAAATCATACAATGCACAAAATTCGACAAATTATTCCAAAATTAAATCAAATAAAAACTCCAAATTTAAAAAAATTAACTTTAATGATAGATTTGAGAAAATTACTTAAACACAAAAAATAATTTCTCTACACTTAAGATTAAGACAGAGAGAGAGAGAGGAGAGAGAGAGTGAGTGAGTGAGTGAGAGAGAGGGAAGGAGAGAGAGGGGGGAGGGAGAGAGGGGGAAAGAGGGAGGGGTAAGGAGGGAGAGAGAGAGAGAGAGTTGAAATTGCTCTGAATTTGGATGATTTCGCTAGAATAATGAAATCCAGAATCATAGGCAAGCCTAGATTAAATACATTGTTTCGAGCACACTAATAAGAAGATATACAAAAATAAAATAAGATAAAGAGATAACAAAATAGAAAAATAATTAATAAAACAATAACAGTAAAAATAAAATAGAACATATAAGTCTAAAAAATAAAATAAAAATAACAAGAAAAATAGAAATAGAAATATAAAGAAAAAGAAAAAAATCTAAATAATTCAAAAGAAAATAACAAAAAAATCTAATATTATTTTAATAACCAACTTAGCAGAATAAAAATAGAAATAATAATACTAATAGTAAATAAATAAATAAATAAAGAGAGGATGATTGGTTTGGTAGGTACCCACGGTGGTGTCGGGGGAAGGAAGAAAGAAAAAAGAAATGAAAATCCCCCAGCATTAAAAAAGGATACATGACCATGTGCTAGGCCATATGAGCCACGGTCATGTATCTCTCTAAAGTCATGTGGCCTAATAGAAAATTTTAAAAATTTACTCTAGTGTTCACACAGTCTATGACACACCCGTGTGTCCAGGCCATGTGCCTCCATTCAGACCATATGAGTCAATTGTTTTAAAAAAAATTGACTGCTTGCCTCCCCGCCATTACCCATACGCTTGAGCTTGTAAAACTTACCTTCTTTGGCTTTTTACCACCTAGATTAATCAATGACTTAAACACAACCATGTCTTTGGTAAAATCCTATGAACCTCTCCTTTGCAACATTTTCTTTGACAAGTCCATCTATAAAAGAGAAAAAATGTATATTTCTCATCCAATCTAGAAAAGTGTAGCATGGATTTTGTAAACTCTTGCACATACTTCTTTAAAGTGCCTTGTTGTGTAAGCCATCATGGTTTGGCACAAGTGTCTTCCTTAGCATGCTAGAGTTAAATTGTTGCCTAAATTTTATTTGAAATTCAGCTTAAGTCCCAGTTGTAGAATTTTCGTGTTTCAATCTATTCACCTATAACATAAACACAAGAAAGCAACATTAGTAAAATGTATAAAGGCGATAGTTACCTTAATAATTTTTAAATATTTTCTTATCATTTTCTTATAATTTTTACTAATTATTTAAAAAATCGTGTCTACAATAAACTTGAAGGAACCGTTTGAATTTGGACAACAAATTTTCTGAACTTATTCAACACTTATAATTTTTAATAATTTTTAAAACCAATATGGTCAACCATAAGCTTGAATATTAGAGTTAATCCTTTTTTTTTTTCAAAATCACTTCACAAACTTAATATATTTGTTGAAACTCCTCTTTACATGGTTTCAAACTTGAAAGGTTAGCTCTTGGAGGCAAAGAATTATTTCATATTTTTTATTTGAGAGAAATTATTTTCACATAAGTACAAAACCAAGCGAAATGTAATTTGCTAGTTAATTGATCACGTGGAAGCCTTGTGGAATATAAAAAAACTATGGATTTGATACTAATAAACAAGTAATGCTGAAGATATTTATTGTAATGAATATTTAAGGTGCAGGGGACTAATCATCAAGGTCAAGTTTAATTTATTTAAAAATAAAAATAAAAATAAAAACAAAACCAACATGAAAACTATAAAAATTCTAAATAGAAAGTATATTTTGGAAGTAGAAAATGAACCCTGTTAGTTTACAGAACCTTACCATTGATAGTTGACAATGTTAGTTTACAATTTTATGATTGTTATAATACATTTTGTTTTCTAATTATTCTTTTCTTTAAAAAAGAAAAAAAAAAAGAAAAGGGATCACCGAATCAGTTAAACTCCGGCTTTTAGGAACTTTTAATCTGATCTTCTCTTGGCTTCATGCCCTTAGTCTTGTCCTTTCTTAGTTTTTTCTCCATTCATCGCATTTATTGATAATAAATAATAACTTATTTGTTGTTTTAATCTTATAAAAAGTTATTTTAATCTTTAATTTAATTTTTAATTTTTTTAACTTTTAAATATACATTTTTTTAAAACATCTTAAAATGAAGAAAAAAATTAATGTTTTTCTTTAATTTTGATGACATTGTATATACATAGATTCTCATGTGGATGACACATCAACATTTAATTAATTTTTTAAAATTAAAAAATTATAAAATTTATTTTTAAAAAATAAAAATTATTTAAAAATATTTTAATTTATAAAAGTATTTTAAATTTTAAAATATTAATTAAATATTGACTTGTTATTTACATCAAAATCCACATGTATGTCACGTCAATAAAATTAACAAATATTTTACTTTTTTTTATCTATTTTAAGGTAATTTAATAAAAAAAATTGCAAGTTTAAAATTTTCAAAATTTTTTAAATAAAAGATTAAAATAATTTTTTATATAAAATTGAAGGGAAAAAGAAAAATTTTGTCTTGATAAAAGGCGGAAGCGGTAAGTTCTTGCAAGAAATGCGTGGTAGGAACACATATCAGGAAAACAAAAACATAGACTGCCTATCCAATTTAACATTGGATGCCACATCAGTACAATGATGAATGGATTTTAAGAACGAATTTCTTAATTCTATAAAACGTAATTTGTTAGGGATAAACTTTCCCAATTCATTTAGTAACAATAAAATTCGATTCATTGGTACCTAATTTTTTTTTTAAACTTATATATATAGTTGTAGATAAATAAACTCTGAAGTTTATGAATTATTTGTTTTACTCGATAATTTTATAATAAAACTATAGGCTAATAGGAAGGTCAATTTTATTCGATAGCTAGTGATCATTGTTTTAGAACGTGGGTTCCAATTTGAAATCGCTAGGGAAATAGCGATTTAGGTAACAAAAAATTATACAGTTCAGCAAATTCTCATGGACGGAAGGACAGATTGGTAGACTACAGGATAGCCACCATCGAATCCGACTCAACAATCAAACCCTTCTAGTCGCCTAATTCGATTTGATAAAATTCTCCGAACCCTTTTAGTTCTGTAAAATTGGAGATCCCCCTCCAACGATAAGCAAAGTACAAATAGCAGACCAAATGAAACCACTTCTTTGTATTAATAACTCTTAATCAGTTCTTGCAGTCTCTGACACACCCTTGTAGTCTCTACACCAACTCTAGAAAGTTTAGCCTGCAATTTAACAAAATTAAACCATATTAAGAGAGAGAGAGAGTAAATAATTAAAGCAGAATCAATTGGGTTAAATGGTCGGCTCACCTGAGCATGAAGGGTATGAAAAATCTTGCCACCCACAGTGGAAAAGCTGGCACTTACAACTTCAGCCCCTTCTTGTTCAAAAATGCTAATAACTTCATATAGCATGAAGTTTTTATTCAATCCGGTTATCAAAACCAATTCAATGCTTGACCCCAAATCTCTTAATTCAAGCACAGGCGAAGTTAAACCAACCGATGCTGTCCTCTCCATCATGCTACTGCTTGCTTCCATGGATCTCATTGCTTCTTCTTTCAGCCTCTTTAATTTCTCTATCCTTTCTCTCAAATGTTTTATATAGACAGCTGCAAGATCAAGCTGGTCTTGTTGTGATGCAATTTCCTGCAAAACCCCCATAATTTGTTCATTATTAACAGTCTAAAACCCTGGTTGATTCAGTGATCACAGGAGAAAGATATTATCATGAGTAAGCCAAGGACAATTTGTCTTTTGCTCTGTTCCTACTGAAAATTTCGAATCACCAATATTACCAGCAACAATTTTGCATTGGAGGATCTAGAAGACTAAAGGATGTCCACAGAAATGCACTCGTAATCTAATCAACGGATAGAATTAAAAGACATCAATTATTTGTTGATAAATAACAATTCCTGATAAGGATAATGCTATATATTCTTGTACTTACCTGTAACAATCTCTATGGTTTTAGAGGTAAAGAAAAGTGAGGTTAAGATAAGCCCCTTGATTTGACATTTTAGGATGGGAATTAAATTGGATACTTACTGAAATATTATGAGTACAAGTCCAAAGAAAATAATCCCTCCATTTAGCTTATATACAAAATAGCCCATAAAAGATTGAGAAGTCGTACATTTTCAATTTTCATACATATATATGTTTATATGCTGAATGAAAGATAAAAAAGGAGTACTTAGTTAGGGTTCAACAAAGCTTGACACCACCAATACGACACTTAAATGAAAATCTAAATGCAACAACCTTTTAAATTGATGATTAGAAAGGTTGATCTTTAATCATTAGTGAGAGAATACATCAACTCCATGTACTCGCCAATAAATTATTTATTAATAATATATAAATATGCCCTTTGAATGACTCAAAGCTCTTCCATTACCATAACACATGACTGATGAAAAAGTAACATGTAAAATAAAAGAAAAAGTACCTTGGAGGGTTTGAAGTTGTGGTGAGGAATAAGAGAGGCAAGCTTAGAACACAAAATTTTCATGTCATTTCTGCGCTTCTTCTCGATGGCTTTCCTATCAGGTTTAGAGTTCGACTGACCGCCGCAGCTGTTCTTCTTCATCTCTTACCGCTCGAAGCAAAAGCAAGTATTCCCTTAGATATTATTGAATGACTGAAAAGAAAGAAAAAAATTTATATCACTTATACACATATTTTGGGGATAAAGGCTTTGAGGTCATAACGCAGAGCTAATATATATATATAGTGATTAGCTTTGACCTACCTACCTTTGGGTATTAATGCACAAAAAGAACATGAGAAAGGAAACAACACAGAAGAAGATCAGGTGAGAGCTTTGTTTTGTGGAGAGCGGGAGACGAGTATATATATGTTGTGAAAGCAACGAAGTCAGGTGCATTGGCGCCGCCTCCTAAAAAATTTAGGTTGGGCCTAATTTGAAAAATAAGTTTAAAATTTTACTCAAATTTAATTTAGATAAAAATGCTAAAATTTAAATTCTGTCTGCCTATTCGTATTAAAATTTTTATATTATTTTTATATAAAAATAAATTTAAAAGATATAATATTTTAAATACACTAAAAACATTAAAACAAATATTTCTCAACAAATAAAAAAATAAATTTAAATAACATTAAAATAAATACAACTGAACAAGTAAATACTTTAAAATAATAACAAAATTAATAATAAAATAAAAGTTATATAACATCCAAATAATAATAACAAAATAATAATATAATAACGAAATAATTGTAAAACAGTGACAAAACAATAAAAAAAACAGCAGTAGGTTTTTTTTAAAAATTTGGATCGAGCCTGGACAAAAAAATTTATCTGAAATTCCGTCTATATAAAAAATGAGTTTTATTTCTTTGTTCAAGAACATTTTTTCGAGTGAGGACCCAGTACGCAAATATACTCTTCAAATTCTTAAATCAGCAGTTACATGAAATAAACAAGAGTCTATTCCTGTCGTAATAGGCGGCCTCGCTCTTAAGTTTTTAAGCTGAAGCTGACCATTTGACCGTTTGACTACCTCAATCCTTTTAACTGATTCCCGCGCTTTCACCGACCACTCTTTCTTTGGTAACTTTTCCATTTCATTTTTGTTGTTACCTCGTTTTTTCAACCCTCGGATTTTCTATCTCCATTTGTTTTTAGTTCATTCTGAGTTTAATTTAATATTATCTCATAAACTGTGAATGAGGGCTTCATAGCACTAACGTTTTGAAAATTAGATAATCTCTCGGGTAATAGTTTTAGGTAAACATAACTTTTTAGTACAATTTTAATATTATCTCTCTAAAAAAATATTGGAACAATTTAATTTCTTTCAATTTTAAAAATGAGTAATTGAGGACAATTTATTGCAATGTTAATGTTTTTCATCAATTTTACATAAATTTTATCGGTATAATAGTAAATTTAGCTCTCATAATTTATACATTCTATCAATTTGATCATGATTTAACAAATTTAACTCATAATATTTTTATAAATGTGTAAATACTAAGGCTAAATTTGTTAATCTTTTTTAGAATCAAAACTAACTTAACAAAATATGTACACATTGAGGGCTAAATTTATTATTATACCAATCAAAATTATACACAATTGACGAAAGATACTAACGTTGTGGTTAATTGTCCTTAACTGCTCACTTTCAAAATTAATAAGGACTAAATTGCTTCAATTTTTTTTGAGTGAGACTAATTTATTTGATTTCATATTTGAGAGGGTTTGGAGAGGTTTTTTTACCTAGTTTTTATTAACTTAAATCATAGTTTTGGTTAACTTACTCAAAATAGTTTTGTTATTTGTTTTATGTTTTGAAGATTTTATAATAAAATTTTAAATCAGACTTTGATAAATTGTTGAAAAAAATAAATCATTGAAAATATTATGTGTGATAATCTAAATAAAAACAATATGATAGAATTTTCTATAAAAAGTTTGGAAAATAATAAACAGATAAGAGCTACTTATCACTTAATGGAAAATATTTTCAATTAATTCTATTTTATTTTATTTATTTTAATATTATATTAACCTATAAAAATTTTACGTTTAAAATTTGATTTTTTGCTTAGAACAAGGTGAAATGCTTAAAAATTAAGGATAAAATGTATTTTGTTTTATAATTTAAAATCTATATTTATCAAACAATCTAATTATATTTCATAATTAATTTTAAGTAATATATCAAACAAATTTATAATTTAAATTCAGTATTTAAATTTTCAATACTTAATTTTTCAATTTATCAAACAACACCTTATATTTTTTAAATTAACACTTTTCTTATTTTATATCATACTTATAGGTATTGTGATTTTATTTTGAAACGTTTTTTATTTGTAAATTATTAACTAATATTATAAGGTGGGGTAACAAGTGTTAGGTAAATTGAAAAATTAATATCTGAAATTTTAAATATTGAAAAAGTAAATACTAAATTTAGATTATAAAAAATTATTTTTTAATAAATATAAAATTTACATTATATATTTTTTATTTTACATTTTTATTCTAATTTTTGAATTCATTTAAATTTTTTTAAAAAAACTCAATGTCCTTAAAACATAATAATGCTAAAAGAAATAAATTTAATTGAAAATAATTTCCATTAGATGATAAATAACTTCTTAATCTACTTTTTTTTTCAATTTTTATTAGGAAAAATCTATGGGATGGTTTTTACTATGGATTATACGTTTAAAAATTAAAATTAAGAGTCATTGAAAATATTTATGTTTAATTTATTTATTTTTTAAAATGAGTTATTTTGCTTATCAAGGTTTTAGCTATTTCACACCCTTTCAAAATTTTGAAGACATTTTTCACCACCAATCGATGCAACGACCTCCTCCATATTGCCTTTGTTTAGGGGCGAAGCTAGGAAAAAAATTTAGGGGTCGAAATTAAACTGTCTATATGTTTATAATTTTTAAAGGATTAAATCAAAATTTTATCATTTTTAGAGGGGGCTTAAGTATAGTTTTACCTTTACTAATTTAAAATTTTTAAAAATTTAAAGGGCCAAAATGACAAATTGTACATTTTAGGGGGAGCCAGGGCCCCTGCCAGCCCTCACCTAAATTTGCCTCTGCCTCTGCCTCTGTCTATGCTGATGTTCAGACAAGTGAGGCACCTAACCTCTTGGTTAAAGCTACATAGAAAAGGAAACTACTTGAGTTTTTGAGAGGGGAAATAGACTCTCTTACAATTCATATTCATAAACTAGTTGCCAAGAAAGCATGGCTCTAAGAACTGATCTATGATATTGAAAATACACCTTGGTAGGGGGAGCTTTATAACAAATAGGGGAGAATGGTGGTTTATGGCTGCTAGTGTGAAGTGGAGAAATGTTGCTGTATATGCTTGCTTGGCTTATACTTTTTTTGCCGGTTGTTGGTGTGAGGGGGAGATATGTTGTTGCTTATGCTTGCTTTTCTTATATTTTGTTGTTGTTACTCTTCATGGTTATTTTTTTGCTTTTTGGAAGTTACTTTGAGCTCATATTGCTTTTGTTTTAATCTTTGTTTAAACAACTCTTTTAACGGCCTGTTCATTCCCATGTTTAAATATCTCTCCAAATAGACCTTTGGACAACAGTCTGGACAGGGCTTTAGGACAACTTATTAGATGGAATTGGATGTTGGCATTATTGACTTGGACCTTTATGATTGTTTTCTCCATAAGAAAATGAATCCTAGAATGTGTTTTATTTCGTCTTAAACCATGGTGAACGAATTTGACTAGTTGAGGAAGACGTGAGATCGACATGCCTTATCTATTAATGCTTATCCTTATCCTTTAGGCCTTACTTTATGGACTAAGTTGATGGTTTTACTAGGATGATAAGGTGATGCGGAAATCCCGGATCTAGACAAAAGAGAAACACAAATTAGAAATAAAACGAGAATAAATAAAATTAGTTAAATAATAATAATAATAAAAGGATAGATTTGCCGTATGGAACCCTTGGTTAACTTGTAACCAAAAACGCCAATGATTGAGCGGCTCCCTATGAAACCCCTAGAAGAAGAACCTCTAGAAACACCGATGAACGGGAAAGAAATTTGAATATTTGTAACTCCGAAATACCCTCGAAAGTAACAAACTCCAAACTAAATAGCAAGAGAAGAATCACTCTACTCTCAAAAATTTGCCTCACACAAATTTGGAAGAAAACAAATACTCTCTTTTTTATTCCCCCCAATGTGTAGAAAGCAAGCCTATTTATAGGCAAATTACAAGAGTAATTGAATCCTAATAAAACTCTTTCAAGAGTAATTGAATCCTAATAAAACTCTTTAAAATTATCTAATAAAATAAATAAATAATAACCTAACCAATAAAATTACTTAACTCATAAGTGATGTGTCCCAACCAATGAGAATTAAGTAAATAATAATAATAAGATACATAAAAGATTAATCCACCAATTCATGGGCTTTCACTATTCCAAGATTGGTCCAGTGACTTGCATTCCCGTATTTGTCAACGTCACGAACATGATGACTTAAATTTGTAGCAACAAAGTCTTGTGCAAAAGCATTCATCTTTGATTTTAATTGTCGTGCCTTGCTTTGAGTGATTGGATCACTAGGAAAAACAACCCCTTGAGTGTCACCTCCTTGGCTCGTATCATTCTCCCCCTCTTCAAGAAGATTCATCCTCGAATCTGAACCTACATCAAATTCAAAAGGAGAATGATCAGAAACATTGAAAGTAGCACTAACACTATACTCACCAGGAAGATCAATGCGATAAGCATTGTCATTTATTTTCTCGAGTACTTGGAATGGTCCATCCCCTCTTGCATCAAGTTTATTCTTTCTCTTAGAAGGAAATCGTTCCTTCCTCATATGTACCTATACCCAATCTCCAGGTTCAAACAAGACTTGCTTTCGCCCTTTATTAGCTCGATGTGCATTGGACTCATTCTTTTTCTCAATGGCTTTACGAGTCTTCTCATGGATCTCTTTCACTAAATTAGCTTTCCTTTCACCATCTAAATTAGCAATCTCATTCAAAGGTAAAGGAAGCAAATCTAAAACAGTAAGTGGATTAAAGCCATATACAATCTCAAAAGGAGTAAAACCTGTGGAAGAATGAACAGAACGATTATAAGCAAACTCAACATAAAGTATCCATTCTTCCCAAGATTTAACATTCTTACCTATTATGGCTCTAAGCAAAGATCCCAAAACTCGATTTACCACATCGGTTTGACCATCAGTTTGAGGGTGGCATGTAGTAGAGTAAAGTAGTTTAGTACCTAACTTACCCCATAACACCTTCCAAAAGTGACTAAGAAATTTTGCATCTCTATCGGAAACGATAGTCCTTGGGATTCCATGTAATCTCACAACTTCACAGAAAAATAGATCGGCAACATGGGTTGCATCATCAGTCTTATGGCATGGAATGAAATGAGCCATTTTAGAAAATCGATCCACAACCACAAAGATGCTATCTCGTCCACTCTTTGTCCTTGGTAAACCTATTACAAAATCCATTGAAATGTCAGTCCAAGGTGAACTAGGAACAGGAAGAAGAGTATATAGACCATGAGGCATCACAGTGGATTTAGCTTATTTACAAGTAATGCAAGTAGAGCAAATTTTCTCAACAATTTTTCGCATGTTAGGCCAATAAAAATGCTCATGTAAAACATCATAAGTCTTAGTGACTCCAAAATGACCCATAAGACCACCACTATGAGCCTCTCGAACCAACAATTCTCGCATTGAACACTTTGGTAAGCATAGTTTATTATTTCGAAAAAGATAGCCATCATGCTTATAAAATTTGTGAAATACACCATGTTCACATGCGTCATAAATGCTTGAAAAATCAGAATCAGTGGCATATAAATCTTTGAGATACTCAAAACCTAATAACTTAGTATGCAAAGTACTAAGTAAAGTGTACCTCCTTGATAGAGCATCAGCCACAATATTATCTTTACCTTTCTTATACCTTATAACATAAGGAAAAGATTCAATGAATTCAACCCACCTCGCATGTCCCTTGTTCAACTTACCTTGTCCCTTTAAGTGCTTAAGTGATTCATGGTCAGTGTGAATCACAAACTCCTTTGGTAAAAGGTAATGTTGCCAAACTTTTAATGCCCTTACCAAGGCATACAACTCTTTATCATAGGTCGAATAGTTCAAATGTGCTCCACCAAGTTTCTCACTAAAGTAGGCTAGTGGTTTACTATCTTGCATGAGGACGGCACCTATACCTACACTAGAAGCATCACATTCAATCTCAAAGGTCTTTTCAAAATTAGGAAAAACAAGAATAGGAGCATTACACAATTTATCTTTAAGTTCATTAAATGCTAATTCTTGCTTATCTGTCCAATGAAAAGATACATCCTTTTTAATAAGTGCAGTCAAAGGTGAAGCAATTGTGGAAAAGTTACGAACAAACCTGCTGTAGAAATCGGCTAACCCAAGGAAAGACCTTACCTTAGAAATAGTTTTAGGGATAGGTCATTCTTTAATTGCCTTTACCTTCTCCTCATCCACATGGATTCCTGTAGAACTTATCACAACACCCAAAAAAACAAGCTTATCCATACAAAAGGTGCTTTTTTCAAGATTAGCAAAGAGTCGTTCATGCCTTAACACATCCAATACTAATTTAGCATGCCCAACATGATCATTCAAAGTTTTGCTATAAATCAGTATGTCATCAAAATACACAACGACAAATTTTACTAAAAAATGTCTAAGTATGTGGTTCATTAATCTCATGAATGTGCTAGGAGCATTAGTTAAGCCAAATGACATGACTAACCACTCATACAGGCCATACTTAGTTTTAAAAGCAATTTTACATTCATCACCTTGTTTTATTCTTATTTGATGGTAACCACTTTTTAAGTCAATTTTAGAGAAAATGCATGCACCATTAAGCTCATCCAACATATCATCTAATCGAGGAATTGGATATCGATACTTTACCGTAATCTTGTTGACAGCACGGCAATCAACACACATTCTCCAAGAACCATCTTTTTTTGGGACGAGAAGTACAGGGACCGTACAAGGGCTTAGACTCTCACGAATCAACCCTTTCTCTAATAGATCTTCAACTTGCCTTTGCAACTCCTTAGTTTCTTCAGGATTGCTTCGATAGACTGGTCTATTCGGAATACTCGAACTAGGCACAAAGTCAATTTGATGTTCAATCACTCGTAAAGGAGGTAATCCCTTAGGCATTTCAGAAGGAAATACATCCTCAAAATCCTACAAAAGATCAACAAAACAACTAGGCAAATGTGTATTAGGGTTAGTTGAAACAAAGTTTTCCCTAAACCTAATCATTACAAATGTTTATTTTGTACAAAGAGCAAATTTGATATCTCGAAACCTAGCGAATAAACTCACTTTCTCATCTCGTGACTTGTGTGTGCAATCACTCACCAATGTTGGGCCTTTAAGTTGGCTTTTAACACTAAGGGCCTCTTTACTCTCAGCTTTTTTCAATGATTTTACCTCACTTCCCTTACCCATCTCACTAGCAAGTTTGAGTTGATCATTGTAGACTTTTTGAGGAGGAAGTGGAGCCAAAGTAAACTTCTTTCCAAGGAACACAAAGATATATTGGTTAAGGAAACCATTATGATTTACTCGTCGATCAAACTGCCATGGCCGTCCAAGTAATATGTGCCCAGCTTGCATTGGAACAACATCGCACAAAACTTTATCAGAGTATCTACCAATGGAAAATGAAACTAAGCATTGTTTAGATGCTTTTACCTCTCCACTATCATTCAGCCATTGCAAGCGGTATGGCCTTGGATGCTTCACACGAGGTAGGCCAAGTTTCTCAACAAGGGAAGAACTTACCACATTGGTGCAACTTCCACTATCGATGATCAATGAACTAGGTTGTCCACTAATCAAACATCTCGTGTGGAAAATGTTATCTCTTTGTTCGCGCCCTTCCTCTTTAAACTGGACATTTAAAGCCCTTCGAGCAACAAGTGCTTTCTCACCATTCTCCAAGTATTCTTCATACTCATCATGAGTATGCACATCATCAGCATCTTTCAAAGGAGGCATCTCATCTTTGTTATCAGACTCAAAATCAATCTTGCCATCTTCTCGAATCACCAATGACTTTTTATTAGGGCATTCTCGAGCATAGTGACCCCTTCCTTGGCATTTGAAGCAGGTAATATCTTTTGGCTGCTTAATGGCACTAGGAGAAGTATAAGAAGAAGATGGAGCTCGATTAGTAGAAGTAGAACCTTTAAGTGAATTAGGCATACCTCTATCTTTGGAGTAAGTTCTAGGCTCATTTGGCTTGAACTGTGCATCTCTCCCATTCCACAATCTATCATCTTGTTTTTGCCAATTTCCTCTCCAAGCAGGATTAGAAACTGAACTAACACCCCTCGTTGTCCCTTTCTTTCGTAATTGCTTTTCAATGGTGAGTGCGGTTTGAAGCATCTCTTCAACATCCATGTAGTGTTGTAACTCAACTCGATTTGCAATCTCAGGCTTTAGGCTGGCAATGAATCTAGCCATAGTCACCTCAGCCTCTTCAACAAGATTGGCTCTAATCTGAATAGTCTCCATCTCTTTGTAATAGTCATCCACAGATCTATCTCCTTGAACAAGATGTTGGAGTCTTTGATGGAGTTCTCGATAATAGTATGGTGGAACAAACCGTTTTCGCAAGATGCGCTTCATTTCAACCCAAGTAGTAACAGGTTGCTCTCTATAAAGAATCCTGCTTTTACATAATTGATTCCACCATGTTAGTGCATAATTAATGAACTCAGTGACAGCGTATGTTACCTTTTTCTCATCAGAGTAATTGTAACAAGCAAAGACTGCTTCCATCTTTTCCTCCCAATCAAGGTAAGCATCAGGATCATTCTTCCCTGAGAAAGAAGGAAATTTTGGTTTGGGGGTGTCATTGTTTTGTTCCAACCTTTTTCTAGGTACATACTCGAACTCAAAGTCATCATCAAAAACATGGTCCTCCCTTCGTTTAAAAGTTTGATCCCGCAAATTTGATCGGCTTATAAAGGCTTCGTTCAACTTCTTGTAATTATCGGCAATGCATCTCTCTTGAGTTGTAAGTTTTGTATCAAGATACTCCCTTTGCTCTTGTAACATCTGGGTCATGCGATGTTTGAATTGAGTTTGCAACTTTTTCATCTCTTTTTGTAACAACTCGACCAAAGGATTGTTCTCTCTTTTTTGCTCATCCTCTTCATTTTTACTAGTTTGGGATCTAGTGAACGGCATGGTATCTGTGAAAGATCAAACAAATAGGAACAAGAAAGAAAAAATAATAATAACCTCACTCGTTAGCTCTCAAAAGAATAACTCTCTGAATGATTCAAAACTTGTAAATATGTTTGCAGAGGGTTACTAATCAAGATCAAATAACGGATGTGGAAACTTCAAAGAAACAATGAAGACCCTAATTGCTCTAAGAGGCCAATAAACTTGACGAGGCAATTTGTAATGGAGGCTACACGGATGAAGGAATTGTGCGTGCCTTTAATATCTATTAACACAAGAAGAAACAAAGTGTTAGAAAGCATAAGAGAAACAAAAAATGTAGACCTGCAACGATCCCTAACTCTAGAGTCAAAGAAAAGCTTTAATAAGAAGAACACTTAAGAAAACTCTACCCAATTTAAAAAAAAAACAAAAATCAGAAACGTTTGGTGTCTTAAGATTTTCAAAAATTGAAGCTTTAATTATACTTGAGTCAAGAAAAGAAGAAGGAAAAGAAATTCAATTTTGGGAAAAATAAAATAAAAATAATAACAATAATAGGAAAAGAAGAAACCTACGTATGAAAGGTAGGAAACTTTTTTTTTGCGGTTTTTTTTGCGCTTTTTACTTTTTTTTTAAAGAATAAGAGGAGAATAAACACAAACTTCAAAAAAAAAGAGAATTGACGAAACCGATAAAAAGTGTTTTTGGTATTTTGACTCGTTTCAGATTTGATTTTAGCTTCAAAAATAACACCAAATGGCCTGAAACTAATACCAACTGATGCAGAAATCCTGGATCTAGACACAAGAGAAACACAAATTAGAAATAAAACGAGAATAAATAAAATTAATTAAATAATAATAATAATAAAAGGATAGATTTGCCGTATGGAACCCTTGGTTAACTTGTAACCAAAAACGCCAATGATTGAGTGGCTCCTTACGAAACCCCTAGAAGAAGAACCTCTAGAAACACCGATGAACGGGAAAGAAATTTGAATATTTGTAACTCCGAAATACCCTCGAAAGTAACAAACTCCAAACTAAATAGCAAGAGAAGAATCACTCTACTCTCAAAAATTTGCCTCACACAAATTTGGAAGAAAACAAATACTCTCTTTTTTATTCCCCCCCAATGTGTAGAAAGCAAGCCTATTTATAGGCAAATTACAAGAGTAATTGAATCCTAATAAAACTCTTTCAAGAGTAATTGAATCCTAATAAAACTCTTTAAAATTATCTAAGAAAATAAATAAATAATAACCTAACCAATAAAATTACTTAACTCATAAGTGATGTGTCCCAACCAATGAGAATTAAGTAAATAATAATAATAAGATACATAAAAGATTAATCCACTAATTCATAGGCTTTCACTATTCCAAGATTGGTCCAGTGAATTACATTCCCGTATTTGTCAACGTCACGAACATGATGACTTAAATTTGTAGCAACAAAGTCTTGGACAAAAGCATTCATCTTTGATTTTAATTGTCATGCCTTGCTTCGAGTGATTGGATCACTAGGAAAAACAACCCCTTGAGTGTCACCTCCTTGGCTCGTATCATTCTCCCCCTGTGGTTTGGGATATATTTTTGGAGGATTTTATTCTCGATTATCCTGCACCAAATTGAAGTATTTATCTCTACAAAATTTGATTTGGAAGCTGTCTCATTAAGCCTATAAATAGGCAACAATTCACATATTGAGAATGCATCGTTAGAGAGTGCTTATGCTGATTTTGTTGATTTATTTTCTATCATCTTTCCTTATATTCTTGTACTCGTTTCATAGGCATTATTTGAGAGCTTTGGATTTGTTTTTAAGTGAGGCATTTGGTGACTGGTTATACAATTGCTTCTTATGTAACGATAGATTGGGCTTTAGCCAATAGGTGGTTAGATTAAGTTTTGAATAAACCATTCGCTGAGTAAAGCTCTGCAGAGTAAGATTATTTTCAAACTATGGTAACAAACGTTGTGTGCTTTTTCTCTTATCTGCATTTTTTTTTGTTCACTACATTGTTCGAACTCATTTCTGGACATCAATTTGAACAAGAAGCAAATTGACTGATTATTTTCCTTTTCATTAATTTCACTTAATCAATGTGTTGTCACTCAATGATATGAACATATATATAATCAATGTTTGTAGAGGGTGTCCACACAAACTTTAAATATTTACAATAAATACATTTATATTTTTTTGAGAATAATTATATTAATTGAAGACAAATATACCAACAACTAACCTTTTTATAGGAATGTTAATAAAATTACTATCATATTAAGGTAAGGTTCATCATGTAAGCAATATCATCCAAGCAAACAACATTTTTTTATTAAAATATTTAATGTAAAGCACATTATAAAAATTCATAATACATTCTAACATATTAATTAGGAATATATTTTTTACTTTTGAATAAGAGAGAAAACATATGGGTGTAAAAGGAAGCCATGATAATGATGGAAACCGTATCCTGCAAGTCCGTATTTATAGAAGTAGGCAATAACAATTTACTTTGCCAATATAAAATTGGGTCACCCTATAAAATGTCTATAGAATGTTAAAGCCAAAAATCCCTTACCTGAATGTCTTGACTAGATAAAAGTTTACTAATATATTGAGATATATATGGTGAATCTTATTTCCAGACTTGTTAGGAGACAACATTGCTTCAATCATGTAGAACATTCAAGATTTGGCATATTGATCAGTCTAATCTGAACTCGTAATAGCGTATGACCTAAGGCAGGTTTGTTTTTTCAACTATATGCATTTCACTTAAATCCCTTCAAAATCGATCTCTTTCTTGACAATCACACTCAATAATTCTTAGAATAATGAGAGAAACTCAATTGCACTATATCTCACTATTGTGTTTCTATCGATTGAAAGGCCTGTTAAGAGACTACATCTTCTAATGTTATAGTAGCTTTACCACATGGAAAGTGAAAAATATGTATCTCTAGACTCCATCTTTCAAATGAGGCAGCAAGCAACTTCGACACAAGTATATAAACCATCTCTATGTAATTGGTTTTTCTTGTTTGGATCTAGTTGTCCAAAATTATGATATGAAGGACCTGAATAGTTTAATCTTTAATTTGTTAAAAATTGCAAAATTATTAATATCTAATTTATTACATCTAAACAAAATAAAATTTAATTACAAATCTAATAATGTAATTTTACCATATTCATGACTAGGGGAGCAATATTATCATCTTGTAACCTCAGTGAAGTCATTTTACCAACAAATTAAAGGAATTGGTGTTAAATTTGAAAACGAGGAAGGAGGGAATTTAGGATTTTTTTGGTAGGGTTTTGAATTTTGTGTGAAGATAAAAAAAAAAGAAAAAAAGAAGGGAGTGGAGCATTTATAAGGTGAGATAGACACGTATACGTTTTGAGGTCCCCTTAAATTAAATGGGACGATTGGGCCTATAGGCAAATGCATGAACCAATGTTCTTGGATAGACCTCGACGCCATGGTTACTCACAAACATTGATTTAGGTAATTAGTGTGCCTAAATTAAATTAAAAGTGACTTCAACTGTCATGGATATCAGGATCCAACTAGTGTATTTGACTATATGTCATTGTAGTTTCCATAGACAGACAGACACGAAACTTTAGAAAAATTAAAATCCATAGATTTCGATGGATGTCGAGGTAATCCTCTAAAAAGTAAAAAAAAAAAAACAAATTAATTATAGAATTAATTTAAAAATTCAAATAAAACCCATCTAAAGTTTATTGGATTATTTATTCCAGTAATCCTCTTATTAATTGAATATTATCTTTATTTGGCTAAAAACTTACATGTTTCATCTTATTATAGGAATTTTGTTTTATCAAACTATATATCTATATTCTATAGCTATATATTAGAAGGGAATACATGGGTTACTATTGAAGTTTGGGTGTTAATTGTTGACACTTGTCTTTCGTCTTATATGGATTTTGGTTAGAGACGATGCGGGGATGCGAGAAAAAGGTAGAAGAAAAGGAAAGAAGAGAGGGCAAAAAGAGGAGAGAAAAAAATAAAATGAAAAGAAATTGTATTTTTTTATGATGAAATTATTATATATTTATTAAAAACAATTTATTTTTTTAACAGTCAATAATTCGTTTTAGATTTTTTTACATAATCCATTTTTTGTGTAGTGTTTATTTATTTATCATGTATATATTGAAATTTCTATTTTTTTATTTGTATTTTATTGTTGTTATCGTATTTGAATTTATAGAAAATCTGTATTTACGTGTGTAATCCATAATAATTTGATTAGGAAATAATTAAATAAATTCTCATAGAATTTAGAAAAAATATTATTTAATTATCAATTTAAATTATTTTAAAATTTTTATTTATAAATTTGATCCACGTTGAAAGTAAAAAGAAGTAAAAACAATAAAATTATTTAAATATTTGTCATTTTAATTTTAAACTATTCACTTCGCTTTCAAGTCAAATTATAACTTTTTTATTTCACATTTAAACAAGTTGGTCCATACAAAACTTTTGCATTAATTAAATTATTTATTTTGAAGAATTGGTCTATGTTATTTAAAGCTAGGAAAAATTATATTTTTTTCTTTTCATATTATATTAAAATTTGATGTGTATGATTGCACTAAATGGAAATTATTGTATAAAATTACATATTCAATAAAATTTTATATACAATTTTGAGTTTTATATCTTTAGTATTTTACATGCTTCATCATAATTATTTAATTTTAATTTTAATTTTAAATATATTTATATAAAGATTATTCAAATATATTTATTTAATATAATGAGATTTAAAATTATTCCCCGCGGATAAAATGTAGTAATGAATACTTTCGAAAACATATTTCCAAAAAGATTGTGTTTTTAAACTTATTTCTCAATATATTGTATTTCTATTTTTAAACTATTATTTTTATATTATATCTTATTTTAAATATTTTCTCGTATCATTTCTTTTTTGAACTTTTCTCGTATTATTGTTGTACTCGAAATTCATTGGCGTTTCTTCCACTTCGCATCGGTGCATGCGCGATAAAGCATTGGTGGGGACATTTCTCCTGAGACAATTCACGCTAGAATTTCCTTCTCTAAGGATACATTAAATGTCTAAATAAATTATCTCTGTTATCATTGAAATATTTGAAATAATTTTGACCACCGTCCAATTAAATTAATATATTATGTGTTCATACACAATTTTAGTTGCAGGAAATTGATTTTAAGAATCAAACTAGGTTATAAAAACTGCATCCAAGTACTTTCTTCGTAATCATTAAGATTGAAAAATAATATACAAGACGTCATGAACTGAAGAAAGAGAAAATTGCAAACGCTAGATTAGATTTGTCTACCAATATTTTTAGGAAATTACGTTTTTAAAATTCAGTGGTTTTTTAGGTAATAGAAGAGCAGTTACAGAAGCAGTACCAACTCTAAGTGGAACCATGAAACAACAAAGATGAACACGATGGATTCTTTTTTATATATTTATTGGTACCATATCACATATCTAGAGGTGATCATGGGTTGGGCCAGGCCGAGTTCGGTCCGGGTCCAGTCAAAATTTTAGGCCCGTTTTCTAGGCCCAAATTTAGCCCGGCCTGGAATATGGGCCTAAAATTATTTTAAAGCCCGGTCCGAAAGAAAATTGCTAAGCCCGAGCCTGACTCTGCCTGGCCCATATTAAATTTTACAACACCAAAAAAGTATATATTTAGTATATATATTTGATTAAAAAGTATATTTGATTAAAAATAAAAAAAATATATTTAATATATAATTCGGGCCGGGCCAAAAAAGTTTTACCCGAGGCCCGGCCTGTTTTCTAAATGGGCCTTTTTTTACCCAAACCCATATTTCGGGCCTATATTTTTACCCGAACCCTCCCATTTTTTGGGCCGGCCGTCGGGCCGAGCCAGGTAGCCTAACCCATGATCACCTCTACACATATCCATATAGCAAATATTTCTTGCATGCAAGATATAGATCTTGCTCCTCTAAGTTCTTTTTGAAAATTTAGTGTGTAAGTTAAGTGACTTATTTATTTACTTACAAAAGTACACTCACAAAAGTAATTTGTTACAGAGCAACTTAAGTGCTCAATTCTCTTCCTCATCTAATTTACACAAGCCTGTAATATATAAGAGTTTAAGGCTTGTAACATATCAATCAATTACAGAATAATCTCCACCAATATAAATAATAAAATAAATTTAAAAATATTCTAATAAAGTTTGAGATATTTCAGAAAAAAAAAGACTCTAAGATAAGTTTTCAAAGCAGTTAAATCAATCTCCACAAAACAAGAGATTTGATTTGCATGACTTGATCTCATCAAATTTGGAAAGATTTATGGCTCCAAGAGTTCGGTCTTCAAAGATAGGCCAACACACGTACATAATATCAATTAAGTCATGACCCAACTGTTTTGGTTCAAAGAATGATAAATTTTTAATAATGCGTATTATGTGACTTGCGCGGTGCTAGGTGCAATTTGCTTTGTTCAACAATCTCTTCTAGCAAGGCTTCCATATATGGAGCTAGAATCCAACTTCACTATTAAACCTCAATCATTCTTTAGCTACTCAAATCTCATCAAATAAATTACTCTTTATATAACGATACAAGAATTGAAACAAGTATTTATAAAATCAACCCATATCTTTTTGGATTGTATATCTCAATATACAAGGTAAGTAGATCACATAAGGATATTTGAAAAGTAATATTGTTTTGTCTAATCCCTTCCCCAATTATAATAACGAAATTGACTTCACAAAATCCTCAAAAGATGCATGCAAATAACCAAAATATTTTGGTCAAACGAGGCAACAAATAAGGCATGTTATAAAACCTGCACAGTTCCAAGAATAGTTGGAACTGTTCATGGCACTACTCTCATAACTGTTTTCAGCAATGCTCCTTTGGCGTTTTTGACTAAAAACCTTGTAACCAATTTTATCAAGCAAGGAGTGTAACACTAGCATTAGTAACATCAAGCACCAACTCCATTTTAAACTTAGTTTTTCTCCCCCTTTTTCGGATAAAAATATAAAGTAACTCTGTGCAATTTCAATTGGAGAAACATTTTTATATGATAAAGTCTCATCCACAACACAAAGAGTGACATATAGCTAGCATCATGAATAAATAGAACAATTAACAACAACAAACAAGGAAAAGGTCAACTCCCCTTTAGTAATAGCATCAATGCACTCCCCCTTTGTAGTAGTATCAATATACTTCCCCTCAATAAGATGTTTTAGTAAGGGTGCAAAAGATGCTAACTAATCATCAAATCTATAGGTGGGAGTTGTAGCTCATGGAAAAACAAAGATCTTTACCTCATGATATTGAAGGAGTTGAAATATCTTCATGTTGATTTCCAAATGTTGTTGCATTAGTTCCCAGTTCACATTTCACTCGTGCATCAACTAATCGTTGATATTTTCTCACTCATATTTATTTCTTGTTTTATCTTAGATGAGTTGCAATCGATATTGTAATAGTATCCCATCTTAGGTGTAATACCCTTCATTGGAAAAATTTGATTTAAAAAAAAAAAAGATTTTTGTAACATTGAAAAATTAAAATTTTGAAAACTAAGCTAGTTTTTTATATTTATAGAAACAAAATTTTCTCGAAAAGTACCTGTGCTTTGAGCATGATGAATTCTAGACATTTCCATCTTTCAACTGGACGACCTTATTTGCTATTCTTAAACCAAGAATTGCTTCAAGTGTAGGCTTGAATAATCACAAACCAAACACAAAATAAAAAATGATTTATTACTTTCAGTAGGAAAGTAATCACTCTTAATAGAAACCAATAGTATTGCAATTCCCCAAAAAATAAAATTTACACTTATGGTGTATTTGTTTACCTATAAAATTTTTTTATGAAAAATATTTTCACTGTTTTCTGTTGTTTGATTGGTGGAAAATAAAACCCCATTGTAATTTTTTTCCAAAACAAGGGAAAAAACACCCTAATTTAGGAATATGTCTTACCGTTTTCATTTCGATAAGACATTTTCCAAACTTTTTCTCCCGAAGCCCCATCCCCCTTTCCGTTTCTCATTTCCCCTCCCTTTTGCCACACCCTAGACCTTAGGTTCGCAGTCTCTGGGTTTAACTTCTCTTAGCATCAAGATATGTTTCTTTTTTCTTTTTATCAGTTTAAAATGCTTCAATTTCTTTTCAGTCCATGCATGTTTTGGACCAAATTATGTTCTTTAAATTCATTTTTTTCTTGTTTCATTTAGGGCAATAGTCTGACTACTACCCCCCTTTGTTTTTCAAGGGAAATTAACACAGTTTAAAGAAGAGCATAGAAACATTGATTTTTTTCTTTGTTGTTTAAAGGGTTTGTTGTATATCTTTTAGTTCTAAAGTTAAGTGAAAGAAGAGAAATTTTTTTGGGGGGAAGGATTGAAGAAGAGGGGAAATGTGGTGTTTTTTTCTATAGTAAATGTGGTTCTATTCTTTTCCGTGGTTTTTGGCTTTGAATTGCTTCATTGAGTTTGGATCAAATGCTCAACTGTTGCCTGAATTTGAAGGTATGCAAATAACCCACCAACTTCTTTTAAAACTATCTATAAGTTTTTTTTGGTGTTTCTCATTTTTGTTGTAACTGTTAAACTTTCTATTACTTTGTTTGGTTCTTGAGAAAAGACATGAGCAAAAATTTAAGGATTTGGATGTTGTTACTTTTTGAATGATCTTGCTCTATTTGGTCTTAGAGGATTTTGAGAGAAAGAATTCTTTAGTTTCTCATCATGTTTCTAGTCTTTGTGTACCACCTTTTTTATTATGTTAGATGCGATGTTTTGTATAACGCTTGTTTAGTTTCATACTTTTGGTTTCTAGGAATTTCAGCCAAAGAAAATAAGTGGGATTAAAATTTTGGGACTTAAATTTTTTATTCTCTTCCTCTTTGTATTTAGTTTGAAGTTTTGGTTGGTTGATGGGTAAATAGGGGTAACATAAAGAAGAAGAAACTCTTGGAAGAGTTAAAAAGATTCCATCAAAGTTGGGGACTTTGTTTTTAATTTATTTTGCTACTATGTTCTTTCCACCTAAAATTTCCAACTTTTTTTTAAAAACTTTAAATTAATTTAACTCTTTTTTAGTTTTCTCATATTGATGCATTTTCTGTTTTAAGGTATTGTCTCTATTCTGTTTGGTTACTGGGAAATTGGAAGAATGTCAAACACACAATGTTTTATCCTTATCCACATTCTTTATGTTATTTTTTCTAGTTTAAGCATAATTCTAAAGATTTATTTAAACAATAACATTTTCTCCACAAGAAAACAAATAATTATCATAATTATTGATGTTTTTTATTAGTAGAATTGCTTATTTTCTTGGACTATCTGTTCAACTGGCTCTCTCCATGGTTTTTTTCTTTTGTTATATATATGATTCTACATATGTTGCTTTCATTGCATCGACATGTTTGATGAAATAGTATGGAAAATGATTGAATTATTTTGAGAATTCCCATTGCTTCTCTTCTCTTGCTTTTGATATGCTCCTAATATGATCTCCTTGCTATAATGATTTATGTCTCTTGCTTTTATTGTACTTCTGTTAGAATTTGATGCCACCTTTGCCTCTTAAACCTTGAACCATTGGTTCCTTTTGTAGCATAGACAGTGTCATCGATAAACAAATTAAATTTGTGGGTGAACAACTTGGTAAGATTGTTAATGCATTAGAACAATTTACTGCGGATAAGACACCACATCTTTACAAAGAAATGATGTCGATGGAGGTGGAAGGATTTGATGACGACTTCTTTTGTAGTGTCTCTGATTATCTTATGGGTCGTGAATCCGAGGCCAAAGCTTTCTTAGCCAAAAGTACGAAGCATAGAAAAATTTGGCTTCAAAAATTTCTCAAGGTTGAAGATATTGACGCTTTAATGTGGTGTAATACTAGTTATACACTTGGACAATATTGTAGTTATCATGTGGTGTACTACTGATTATGTAATTGGATAATATTATTAATTTGTAATATTAATTGTGGTTTGGAAGCTAATATATTATTATTCAATTTTTTTTATTTTTATAACACAATTAGGAATCATCTATTTGCTTTGGTTGTTTTCAATTTATAACTGTTAATATATTTAATTTGATGTATTTATTTATAAATAAATAATTGCAATATATGTAAAAAAAATTTAAATTATAAATTTAATAGATATAAAATAAACTCAATTAAATAATAAAAAATAATAAATTATTAAATGTATGTTGGTTTCATTTAAAACAACTTTTATGAAATATTTTTAGGAAATTTGACAAATAACAAAAAATATTTTACACAGATTCATCTAAACACCAAACAATATTAACTTTTCTAGAAATGTAAGTCATTTTCTAGAAATCATTTTTCTGAAACCTTTTTCAGTCAAATAAATGGGCCCTTAGAAAATAAATTTTCTCTACTTTCTAATAGAATAACAATGTCTCAAAGTTAAGTGAAACTTGTGTAAAATTTATGTAAATAACTCTACCATAGGAGAATCTTTGTTGAATTAGTAAAACACAAATAATACTTATTTAATAGAAAAATCAGTCTTCTAGTCTAACTAGAAGAGGGAGTGACACAGCCTAGTTAAATACACTAGGGTTGTCGCCCCTCAAGTGTAATATGAGGGGCATTGAGCCTCTCTTGTTAAGTCCAGTTATATGTGCTTCTTGGACTTTTAACTAGAGCAGATCATGGGCTGGGCCGAGCTGGGTTTAGGTCGGGCCCAGACAAAATTTTAGGCCCGTTTTCTAGGCCTAGGTCTGGCCCGGACTGAAATATGAGCTTAAAAATTTGTCCAATCCCAGCCCAAAAGAAAAATACTAAGCCCGAGCCGAGCCCAACCCGGCCCGACCCATATTAAATATTTAATATATATAAAAAATATATATTTGATTAAAAATAAAAAAATATATATTTAATATATAATTTGAGTCGGGCCCGGGCCAAAAAAGTTCTACCTGACCAAATCCATATTTCGAGCCAATATTTTTACCCGAACCCTCCCATTTTTCGGGCGGGCCGTTAGGCCAGGCGGGTAGCCCAACCCATTATCACCTCTACTTTTAACCTAATACTTTATAATTTAACCCAACCCAATACATGTTTTTCTAATTTCTAAAATAAATATTATTAATTAATTAATTAAATTAGATATATTAAATTATCCAATTAAATAAGTTTTGTCAATCTAATTCTAATTCTGTTAAAGTAATGTCAACTTTACCAAAAAAGAATCTATGAGGAAATATAGTAAATTTTTATATTCAACGAATTCACAATAACCAATTAATTTAATTCCATTTTTGAAGTTCAATTATTTAATCAAATAATAATTCAGAAACGTTTTATTAGTTCTCAAGTCATTTCTATACTCAGTGAGAAAACACATTCGTTTGCAAATGTGACCCGTTTCTCTAACTTTATCATTTCTATACATTTCTATTCATTTGATTCTACATGCAATTCATTTCTAATTTCGACGAGCTACCAGAGAGATCGAATGAACATATGTAATTAGGACTCAAATAATTTATAGTTAAGTTCTAACTTTTTTCCTATTAATTATAAACTTATTTACTCATGAAGTCATTCCACTATAGTATTGTAACTAAGCTATACCTTATTACATACCATTACAAAAGCTACTTAATCAGTACTCATCCAACGACCTTGTCATAAGTATGTTACATTCATAGGATATCCTTAATCACTTTGAGATAAATCCTTCTCCTAATACGATTCTATTTTATCTCATGGTAATCATTACATCTTCCTTCCTGAAAAGTAAATTACTATCAAATAGTAATTAAGTTGTTTGTCTCTGTTGGCCACATTTACTTTTCATCTATCATAAAATGTCGATGAGAGGATATCATTTGTCTATTAGTTAGGATATGAATTCCACTATTACGAATGATGCTATATACTGAAGAAGTAGTATACTCAACACACCAGCTTTTTGTTCCTTATCTATTTGAACTCAGGCTTTTACTTACATCAAAGTGTACAAGTTGCACATACATAGTCTAACTTATACTCAGGATTAAGTTATGTCACACTAGGAACATCACAAATGAATAAATCCATAAAAAAATCCAGGATCTATTCTACTTGAGTCTTGCCCGATGTACTATTAGTCCAATCAGACACATCTATGTTTCTATCTTTTGGGAGTCATTCACTTCAGTGCTCAAGCCAAAGCATCTCCCCAATTGCGCTTGATGGACGTCATATTAGTCTTTCAATTGGTATTCTTATTTTCGATTAGACTAAGGACATGTTTAGGTTTATCTACTAATATAATTTTCTTTTTGTATTACAATTCGACCAAGTAATACTGTTTGGTATTAGTTAAACATTAGGTAACCATTAAGTGTAACACCCTACACTGAACCTGATCGCTGGGTCCGGGTATGGAGCGTCACAATTTAAAACAAAACGGATTGGAAAACTAAACAAAAATATAACACCTTGAGTTCAACGGACTACTGTAACATTTCTATCCCGTCTCTGTTACTGAATTGGGGTTACGGATTGTTATCAAGCAAAACAAAACATTTAACTTCATAATAGAAACAATTTTATAATTAAATGCTAACATATAACAAATAAATCAATTCATGGCATAATTACACAAATGACCTGTAAATCAAGCCTACAGGGCATTAAATACAGTTTGGAAACAATTTGGGATCAAATAGAAACAAATAATTTTTTTAGGAAAACTTGGATATTTGAAAAAAAGGGGTCACACGACCGTGTGACATAGACAAGACCGTGTGAACATTCGAAGTCAGGACACACGGTTGTGTCCCAACCCATGTGTTCGCCCGTGTGAGTATTTGAAATAGGGCCACATGACCGTGTCGCAAGCTGTGTGCCAAGTCGTGTGTGTATTCAAAGTTGAGTCACACGGACATGTTGCAAATCGTGCCACAAACTATTTTGGGACACATGACCGTGTCGCAGGCCGTGTCTTAGATCTTGTGAAACTTGCACCTAGAACAATAAATACATACGGTCGTGTGAGGTGATCGTGTGTAGAAGACACCATATGACAGCTTGTGTCCTAAGCCGTGTGCTCCATTTTTAACCTTTAAATCAAGTCAATTCAAGCACCATTTCTTGCACAACAAGACATACCATATGTAGCTAATTTCCATGGTTCAAAAGAACATTCAAATCACCAATTACATGCCCTTAATTTCATCCATCCTATGCCTAACCAATATGCCATTTAAAGGCACCACAATTAATGGTCATTCATTCAAATAACCCAACTAAGAAAGCACTGAACGTTGGTCATCTAATCATGCTCAAACCATCCACTAAATTAACCAAAATATAAACATACACAAAAAATTTACCATTCCAAAGCATCATCACCTAATTCTTGACATTAAGGATTAACCTAACCATAACCAACTCAAACACAAATCCAAAACCAACAACTTAACTAGAAATACCATTATAACATAACATTTTACATATCAACAACAAAACACCTATATACATTCCACATCCCAAAATGGAAAACAAAAACTACCGAGATGACTGGATTGTAACATTCTTAACCCACATCCATCACCAGAATAGGGTTATGGAGCATTACAAAAGTTTTCAAATCAAACGAACATAATTTGAAACGAATACAAATCATATCAATACTCATCTTAAAACCGATCCAATTCATACAAATCATATCAATACTCATCTTAAAACCAATCCAATTCATACATATCATCCCTTATTCGATCCCTCGAGGCCTTAAAAACACGTTAGAAACAAGTCAGGACTAAATCAGAAAATTAGAGAATTATTCAAAAAATAGTGAAAATTTTCTAAATTACAAGGGTCATACGATCATTTGGACATTCGAAATAAGGACAAACGGCTGTGTCCCAGCCTGTGTCCGTGTACGTGTAACTTACTAAATTGGGTCAGACGGCCAAGCCACAGGCCTATGTGCCAGGTTGTGTACCCTTCGAAGTAACCTCATATGCCCGTCTGCCAGGCCGTGTAATAGCCTAACTTGAACCTTTTGAAAATTACAGGGGACAGACACGGCTGAGACACACACTGTGTCTCTGCCCGTGTGGATGAAAATAGGCTATTTTACAAGCCATTTTTCTCACCCATTTTAGCATGCACCTACACCCAAAATTTCATATATATACAAGCTATAACAAGACACCAAAATCATGAAAAATCAACCTATATACATATGGTATATTAACATACAATAAATATGCCCATAGACACCTCAAATGTCAACATATAAACATGTAACTATGTACTTAATTTGGCCAAATAATATTCATTAACTTCTAAACTAAATTTACGTCAACATATACCACTTAAATTACCTAACAAACAAACACCAAAAAAGTACCGTTTGTATCATTTCACTAGTAGCACCAATAGACTTATATGCCATTAAAAGCAAAGATACCAAATCCACATTTAAAACATAAAACATAACCTTTATAACATGCATTTTCAGACTAGTCTTTCATCTTTACTTATTCAAACACTTATTCAAATACAAATGCTAGCATAACAAGTTAAATTCATCAGCATTAAACCATTTATAAGTGATTTCATCCATACCAATTTATCAAGTCAAATGATACATATGTACAACCTAGAAACAAAGTGTCCAAACACACAACTTAATAATTCATTTTTATACCAAAATGAACTAGACACATATACATATATACTTATAGCCATATATACATGCCATGTAACATCTCGAAATAGGGCCTAAACGGAACAGCGGTTGTGAAACCATGAATTCGAGATAGAAAAGTTTATTGTGATTAATTTTTATGATTTATCGATTGATAGGATTCATGTGTTAGAATACCGATAAGAAATTTCAACGATTGCATGTCTGAATTGCATATTAGGGTTTAATTGTAAAAGTGGGTAAATATGAGTTTTAGATGATAAAGGATTTAATTAAAGTGCATAATTGAAGTAGAGGTCCTTAAATGACAATTAGACCATTACATTTTCATGGACAAAAATGTACATGCATAGATAAAAATAACTAAAGTTTTAATGAAGGGCATTTTAGTCATTTGGTAATAAAAAGAATTAAAAAGGGAAAAAGATGGCAAAATGTGCTCATCTTCACCATAGGGTTGAAACTACAAGGACACCATAGCTAGGGTTTCTTCACTTTCTCAAGCTCATAGTAAGTGCATCCAAGCCCCGTTTTTAATGTTTTTTTTACGTTTTTGAAGTCATCGTAGCTCGATTTAGCTTATTCTACCATTAATTCATGTTAGGGTTTATATTTGGAAAAATACTCATGGGTGAAATGTGTTTATTTTGATGTTTTATGGTAGAATATGAAGCTTGAAATTATGTTAAACAACTTTTGCTGGGCGTTTTTAAGTGAAAACGAGTAAAACAACATAATCGGTAAAAATCTCTAATGTTCATAAGTAAATGTTAGAGTGGGAATTTGATGTTGCCATAGAAGGGAAAGATGTTCAGCATGTCATAAAACATAAGAATAAGGGATGGAGTTTAATTTTTGAGCTTTGGGGCAAAAGTGTAAATATGTAAAAGTTTAGGGGCAAAATCATAATTTTCTTAAAGTTAGAGTCAAGGACAGTTTTGATGAATATGAGTATTGAATAAGCTAAATTTTCTATTGTAGATCAAGAGGAACAAAATCCAGAGTTAGACCAGAGAAAGAAAAAGGTTGAGGACTAAGTTGATAGATTTGATCGTATTTTGTACCGAGGAAAGTTTACAGTAAATAAATGCGATATTTCAATAATAATTATTAATGTTGTTATTTTCTAGCAATTATGTACTTATTTCATGAAATTATTTAATGTTGACTCAAGTATGAGATGATAAAGAATCAATGTTAAAAAGTCCCGTTGAAACATTAGGAATGTATCGGATACAAATGTCATGACATTAAGGGAATGAGATCCCATGTAAGACCATATCTGGGACATGACATTGGCATTATTGAGGTTATGAGAGGTCCCGTATAAGACCATGTCTGGGACATGGCGTTGGCACTGAGATGAAAGGTCCCCCGTAAGACCATGTCTGGGACATGGCATGGGCACCGATATGAGAACTCCCATATAAGACCATATCTGAGATATGGCATTGGCAGTACAGGAAACATCCCATGTAAGACCATGTCTAGGACATGGCTTTGGTATGTTATTATCAGTCAGGAGACTCGAGTATCCTTAGTATTCTAAGTGGTTCAACGGGCTAGTAAACAGACTATGTTACATGAAAGTTCAGGCAAAAGCATAATAAATAGATTCAGGTGAGTTATAAGAGTTAAGAATATCTCAGTTATCAGTTGAGAAAGAAATTTCAGCAAGGGGGGAGTAAGTTATAATCATGAGCCATTTAAATAAGCAAGTAAGTAAATAAGTAAGAGAGTAAGTAAATAAGAAAGTAAAGATCATGATACTTAATGATAATCTATGAGTATAATTATATATGATAAATGTTGTTATTTATTTGCTTGTAAACTTACTAAGCTTTACACTTACTCCCTTTATTTTCCTTTTTTTATAGTATCGCCAAGCCAATTCGGGGATCGTTGTAACACCCCTAACCCGTATCCGTCACCGAATTAGGGTTATGAGGCATTACTGAACAAAACTCAACCATCTCAAAATCAATACATATATCTTATATATATTATCTAAATATAATAAACTTAGTCTAATATTAAATATGCAAAATGTTAAACTTCTCTTCTAACCATTTTTAATAAACAAAAAAAAAACATTATAATCAAACTAGTACAAACATCACAAACTAGCAAATCCATAAGGAAATAAACCATTTTAGTATGGCTATTATATTCATATACAATACAACAAAGTATAACCTTCAAAACATTTATCTAGTCTGTACATGCCATAGCTAGAATTTAAGTATTTTAAATACCAAGATAATAGATAGGGTGATGAACTTGCTGACGATCCCTGAGCTTGAAGCTTGATTCTTTTTTTTTGATCTATAAAACAAATAGACGTAAACAAACAAAGTAAGCTTACATAGCTTAGTAAGTCTATAACATAACTAAAATATATATAAAATAAGAATCATATAAATTCATAATTAAACTTATTGAAATCGCAAATACCACATATTGTATATTTAAATACTCGTCAAAAACTTACAACCGAATACTTTTATATATCATTTAAATATAAACAAATGCATACATCATTATCCAATACCTAAAACCGAATGCATATACACTTCATATGTGTATAACCGAATGCATATTTATATACTTAACAAATTTTATAACTGAAGATATATATATACACATCAAACGAATATAACCAAATACATTTATACTTACCAAAATGCATATATAGATTTCTCACATACATCTATCTGAATGCAAATATACCTAACAATTTCATAAAATTGAATATATATATAAATTCATACTCATCAAATACATATAAACGAATGTTTATATGCTCATCAAACACAATGACCAAATGTATATACATATTCTTTAAATCCATATGACTAAATCATATACATATCCGATACATGTAAACACATAATATAAACAGATTCACCGGCACAAAACCTGCTAGGCTTAAAGCCTGATTCAATACACTGGCACTTAGCCTGCTAGACATAAAGTCTGAAATGTTTCACCGGCGTCAAGCCTGATAGGCACTGAGCCTAAAATCTCAATTCACAGAAGTTGTATCTCATATTTTTATATACTATCCACATAAAAATTCAACTCAATAATTTATAAACTATATCCTTAATCCACATAGGTATATAAAGTTCAGACATCAAATTCAGCTCAATAACTTAATTATAATCCGAACATATATATAACTTAATACATTAAAGCCTACTACCTAATATCATGCATTCGAACACCTTATGATATTCCAAACTAATAATTTCATATTTTCAATTCCATTCAAGAACTTTTACATGAATATACAAGCATAATTGAACCTCCTTTATACATATATAAATTCATACTTAAACTCATTACATACATATATATATACATATTTGCATAATTGAACCTCATATAAACTTGTATAAATGGCATACCTAAATTCAATACAAGGACATATACATGTATATTTTCATATTAGAGATCCAATACAAAGTTTTATACCAATATAAACCTATGTTTACTTCCGAATCTTAAGTACACACACATACATATATATATACCTTTTATTAAAACAATACTTTATACTTGTATATACATGTATAAATTTGAAAGTTGTACATATAAAAATATAAAACTTTTATGCTCCAACTAAATTCGATAACATTTATAATTGTATATCCTTATATACCTTCATACTTTAACTAAATTCAAATGACTATATAAGTATATACCTATGATTCGAGCATGTAACAATAATGCATATAATTCACTCATACTTTTAATTATTTCAACCAACATATTTTAAATTATAATTCATCAAAATACAGCACATATGCATACCTATATACTGATTTTATGACATTAAATAGCTAATAGACTTACCTCAGACGGTGAAAAGTCGAAACCAGACGATTAATCGACAACTTTAGTTTTTCCCCTATCCAACTTCGTTTTCTTCGGTTCTTGATCTAAATATATTCAAAATAAGCTAGTTTAAATATAATTACATTCAATTTAATCCAAAAGCACTTAAATGGGTAAATTACCATTTTGCCCCTGACATTTACACTTTTTACAATTTAGTCCCTATTGGATAAAACACAAAATACACAAAATTTGTTCACACCATACAAGGGCCGAATGTACCTATTGTTCATACAAGTCCTCACATTTCATTTATTTCATATTTTAGTCCCTCAAAAATTTAATTTCACATTTTAAACCTAATTACTCAATTTCACCAAAATTTCCAATACAAAACATATTAATCTAAAATATATCTTTCATTATTCATCATCAAACATCACATAACACAAATGTTCATCAATGGCACAACTAAGAATATTCATCAAAATTAAAAATTCAAACATGGGTCGGATAGTATTCGAAGCAATGATCTCAAAAACGTAAAAATTATCAAAAACCGAACAAAGAACTAACCTTAATCAACAATAGAAATGTCGAACCCTAGAAAGCCATGGATGAATTCTCCATGTTCAATATTCGGCCAAAGAGATGAATAATGTTTTATGTTTTCTTTACTTATTTTAATTATAAGATATAATTTTCTAATTTACTAAATTAACCTTATTATAATAAATATTTATAACATATATATTATGGAAAATGTTGTCAGATACCACCCACTAACTAAATATTGGTCTAATTACATCTTTAGACCTCCCACTTAAAAAGACAACAACAAATAGGTGCTTTTAAGATTTAACCTCTACATTTTATTTTACGCGATTAAACCCTTTTCATCGAATTGAACCTTCAAACGATTAAATTTCCACACGAAATTTTCACACCTATAACTTAACATATAATAGACACTAAAAATAATATTAAAATATTTTTTTGATTCAAATTCGTGGTCCCAAAACCACTATGTCTGATTAGGGTCAAAATTGGGCTGTTACAACTCTCCCCCCTTAGGAATTTTCGTCCCCGAAAATCTTACCGGTGAATAGGTGTTGGTAACGTTCTTTCATTGTATCCTCTGGCTCCCAGGTTGCTTCTTCAACTACATGTTTATGCCACAGTACTTTAACTAATGAAAATTTCTTATTTCGTAATTCTTTAACCTCACGAGGTAGAATGTAAATCGGTTCTTCTTCATATGACATATCAGATCTAATCTCAATCTCTAACGGACTAATCACATGTGTAGGATCGGATTGGTATCTACGAAGCTTCGAAACATGAAATACATTGTGAATCTTTTCTAGCTCAGGTGGCAACATCAATCTATAAGCAACCGGTCTGACACGCTCTATAATCTCATACGGTCCAATGAATCTCGGACTCAATTTGCCTTTACGACCGAATCTGAGTATTTTCTTGCACGGTGAGACTTTCAAAAAGAATTTATCTCCAATTTGAAACTCTATATCTTTTCTTTTCAAGTCTGCATACGCTTTTTGATGATCCGATGCTGTTTTCAGACTATCCCGAATCACTTTCACTTTCTGTTCGGTGTCTTTAATCAAATCGACCCCATGTATCTGATTTTCACTAAGCTCTGTCCAATACAATGGTGTATGACATTTATGACCGTACAAAGCCTCGTAAGGTGCCATTTTAATACTAGATTGAAAGCTATTATTATACGCAAATTCAATCAAAGGTAAGTATCGATTCCACGTACCTTCAAACTCGAGAATGCAACATCTTAACATATCATCAAGTATCTGAATGATTCGTTCAAATTGGCCATCTGTTTGTGGATGGAAAGCTGTGCTAAAGTGTAGTTTCGTACCTAAAGCATCTTGCAATTTCTTCCAAAACCGCGATGTGAATCTCGGGTCTCTGTCCAAAACAATAGAAATAGGTACCCCGTCCAACCTCACAATTTGAGAAAAGTATAATTCAGCAAGTTTATCAAGTGAATAATCAGTATGGACCGGAACAAAGTGAGCCGATTTTGTCAATCTATCAACAATAACCCAAATTGCATCTTTCTTGCTCGGTGTCAACGGTAAACCGGATACAAAATCCATCTGACTCGGTCCCATTTCCATTCAGGTATCATGATCGGCTGAAGCAATCCGGAAGGTACCTGATGCTCGGCTTTTACTTGCTGACATATTAAACATTTCGAAACAAAGTCAGAGATGTGTCGCTTCATACCGCATCACCAATAGTGATGTTTTATATCATTATACATTTTCGTGCTACCCGGATGAATAGATAATCGACTATTATAAGCTTCATTCAAGATCATCTGAATTAACTCTGAATTTTTCGGAACACATAGTAGATTTCTAAATCTCAAACAATCCTCAACATCAACTAGAAACTCTGAATCAACATTCAAATCACACTAAGCCCGTTTTGCAATTAAATCATTATCGGCTTTCTGAGCATCACAAATTTGTTGAACAAATAACTGTTTTACTTTCAACTCAGCTACTATCGCACCATCATCAGACATAGCTATATGCGCATTCATTGCACGCAAAGCAAATAGTGATTTTCGACTTAGGGCATCCGCAACAACATTAGCCTTTCCTGGATGATAATCAATCACAAGCTCGTAATCTTTTAGGAACTCTAACCACCGTCACTGTCTCAAATTTAGATCCTTCTGAGTAATCAAATATTTTAGGCTTTTGTGATCAGAATAAACATGACATTTTTCACCGAATAAATAGTGATGCCATATTTTCAAAGCAAAAACAATAGCGGCCAATTCAAGATCATGTGTCGGATAGTTCTTTTCATGTGGCTTTAACTGTCTCGAGGCATAAGCTACAACTTTGCCTTCCTTCATCAAAACACAGCCCAAACCGTTCAAAGATGCATCACTAAAAAAAACAAATTTTTTATCCGTCTCCGGCTGAACTAGTATTGGAGCTTCGGTTAAAAGGGCTTTCAACTGATCAAAGCTTTTCAGACACTTTTCTGACCACTCGAACATAACATCTTTCTGTAGCAACTTTGTCATCAGGGTCGCATTCATAGAAAAACCTTTCATAAACCATCTATAGTAACCAGCGAGTCCCAGTAAACTCTAAACTTCAGAGACATTTCTCAGAGGTTTTCAATCAAGTATAGCTGAAATTTTACTCAGATCAACCCGAATACCCGATGCTGATACAACATGACCCAGAAAACTGAATTCGCGTAACCAGAACTCACATTTACTGAACTTTGCATACAACTATTTTTTTAGTAAAATCTGTAACACAAGTCTCAGATGTTCGGCATGCTCGGTTTCATCATGAGAGTAGATCAAAACATCATCTATGAATACTACCACAAACTGATTCATATACCGTCTAAAGATCCGATTCATCAAATCCATGAAAACAACAGGTGCATTAGTAAGTCCAAAAGGCATAACCAGGAACTCGTAATGTCTGTACCTCGTTCGAAAAGCTGTCTTTGGCACATCAGTGTCTTTAACTCGCAACTGATAGTAACCCGATCTCATTTCTATCTTTGAAAACACTGAAGCCCCTTTTAGCTGATCGAACAAGTCGTTAATACGTGGCAACGAATATTTATTCTTTATAGTCACCTTGTTGAGCTGCCGGTAATCAATGCACATTCTCATCGTTCCATCTTTCTTTTTCACAAATAGAACTGGTGCACCCCAGGGAGAAAAACTCGATTGTGCGAAACCTCTATCTGTCAACTCTTGCAATTGTGCTTTCAACTCTTTTAATTTAATCAGTGCCATACGATACTGAGCTATTGAAATCAGAGTCGTCCTCAGTACTAACTCAATACCAAATTCTACCTCTCGAATAGGTGGCAAAATCGACAATTCTTCAGGAAACACATCTGAATACTCACACACAACTAACACAGATTCAAACTTCTTTTTGGTCAGTTTACTATAAATAGCATATGCAAGGTAAGCTTCACACCCTTTTCTCACATACTTTTGAGCCAACATCGAGGATATCACTGCTGGTAAACCATTCAGATCATTAGATTCAATCCGAATAATCTCATCATTTTGGCACCTTAAATCGATGGTCTTTCTTTCGCAGTTAACCACAACATCATGTAAAGTCAACCAGTCCATACCCAGAATAATATCAAACTCATCGAATGGCAACAACATCAAATCAACCGAAAAACACAAATCTCGAATCATTAACGGACAATTCTTACACACTTTGTCAACCAAAACACACCGGCCCAGGGGGTTTGATACTTTAATTACAAACTCAGTAGACTCCACAGGTAGAGTCTTACTGAATATTAAAGTGTCACACACATAAGAATGAGTCGAACCAGGATCAATCAATGCAATAACATTAGTATCATAAAGAGTGAAAGTACCAGTAATAACATCTGGAGAAGAAGCCTCCTCTCAAGCACGGATGGCATATGCTCTGGCAGGTGCACGAGCCTCAGATCGAACTGTCATAGCCTTTGTTCCTCTCTGACTATCACTTACATTACCCGTATGCTTGGGTGGTCTACCTCGTACTGGCACATTACTCGATCTGGTACTCTATATAGTATTTTGCTGGGCCACAATCAGACACTCTCGAATAAAATGATCCTTTGATCCACACTTAAAGCAAGACCGATAATGTAATCTACAATCTTCTAGATGCCATTTACCACAATACTTGCACTCTGATCTATTTTTTCAAACATTACCAACACTAGCAACTGAAGTAGCTCGTGAACTCACAGGGGGTCGATCTCGATTATATTTAGGAAACCCTGTAGTAGCTTTAGATCTGCAATGATCCTCTCTGAATTTCCTTGAGGCCGACTGGAACGATTTACTAAATGATCTTTTACGGGAATCTCGAGCTTCAAAGTCAGCTTTTCTCTTCTCTTTCCCGAGCTCCTCGGCTTTACAAGCTCATTCAACAAGTACTACGAACTCTTTTATCTCAAGTATTCCAACTAATAGTTTAATATCTTCATTAAGCCCATCTTCAAATCTTTTACACATAATAGCTTCTGTCGAAACACACTCTCGAGCATACCTACTAAGTCTCACAAATTTCCGCTCATATTCTGTCACTGTCATCCGTCCCTGTTTCAATTCAAGAAATTCCTTGCGTTTTTGATCAATGAATCTCTGGCTGATGTGTTTCTTACGGAACTCAGTCTGAAAGAATTCCCAGGTCACTCGCTCTTTCGGAACTACCGATACTAGTGTATTCCACTAGTGATATGTAGTGTCCCGTAGCAAAGATATGGCACATTCCAAGCACTCGTTAGGGGTGCAAGATAACTCATCAAACACTCGAATAGTATTATTGAGCCAGAATTCAGCTCGTTCAGCATCATCATCTTCAATGGCTTTAAACTCTTCAGCCCCGTGTTTTCAGATTTTATCAACAGGAGGCTTAAGTAATCTCAACGGATCACTCACTTGAGGTATAACAGGAATCGAAGATGGATTAATCGGGGGTGGAGGTTGTTGTGGAGCCGGATTAGTCCGGATATATTGAGTAAACCAGTCATTCATCATTTGGTAAAATGCTTATTTAGCCCCTCCCTCCTGGTTACTCGAGGCCGGTCGATAATTGACCGACTCTGTCCCTTGCGCTGGAGCAGGCGCTATACTTTCAACATCATCGGCTACAGCTCGATCGGGATCCATTACTACACAAAAACACATTTTCAATTGTTAGAAGTCATCACACTATCGCAGTATAAAGTATGACATGTATAGCTAGAGTCACACGGGCTACGTTAGTCCTAGAATCGACTAAACCGTAGCTCTGATACCAATCAAATGTAACATCCCTAACCCGTATCAGTCGGCGAATTAGGGTTACGAGGCATTTCTAAACAAAACTCAACCATCTCAAAATAAATACATATATATTATATATTATCTAAATATAATAAACTTAGTCTAATATTAAATATGCAAAATGTTAAACTTCTCTTCTAACCATTTTTAATAAACAAAAAAAACATTATAATCCAACTAGTACAAACATCACCAACTAGCAAGTCCATAAGGAAATAAACCATTTTAGTATGGCTATTATATTCATATACAATACAACAAAGTATAACCTTCAAAACATTTATCTAGTCTGTATATGCCATAGCTAGAATTTAAATATTTTAAATACCGAGATAATAGATAGAGTGATGAACTTGCTGACGATCCCTGAGCTTGAAGCTTGATTCTTTTTTTTTTGATCTATAAAACAGATAGACGTAAACAAACAAAGTAAGCTTACATAGCTTAGTAAGTCTATAGTATAACTAAAATATATATAAAATAAGAATCATATAAATTCATAATTAAACTTATTGAAATCGCAAATACCACAAATTGTATATTTAAATACTCGTCAAAAACTTACAACTGAATACTTTTATATATCATTTAAATATAGAAAAATGCATACATCATTATCCAATACCTAAAACTGAATGCATATACACTTCATATGTGTATAACCGAATGCATATTTATATACTTAACAAATTTTATAACTGAAGATATATATATACACATCAAACGAATATAACCAAATACATTTATACTTACCAAAATGCATATATAAATTTCTCACATACATCTATCTGAATGCAAATATACCTAACAATTTCATAAAATTGAATATATATATATAAATTCATACTCATCAAATACATATAAATGAATGTTTATATGCTCATCAAACACAATGACCAAATGTATATACATATTCTTTAAATCCATATGACTAAATCATATACATATTCGATACATGTAAACACATAATATAAACAGATTCACTGGCACAAAACCTGCTAGGCTTAAAGCCTGATTCAATACACTGGCACTTAGCCTGCTAGACATAAAGTCTGAAATGTTTCACCGGCGTCAAGCCTGATAGGCACTGAGCCTAAAATCTCAATTCACAGAAGTTGTATCTCATATTTTTATATACTATCCACATAAAAATTCAACTCAATAATTTATAAACTATATCTTTAATCCACATAGGTATATAAAGTTCAGACATCAAATTCAACTAAATAACTTAATTATAATCCGAACATATATATAACTTAATACATTAAAACCTATTACCTAATATCATGCATTCGAACACCTTATGATATTCCAAACTAATAATTTCATATTTTCAATTCCATTCAAGAACTTTTACATGAATATACAAGTATAATCGAACCTCCTTTATACATATATAAATTCATACTTAAACTCATTACATACATATATATATACATATTTGCATAATTGAACCTCATATAAACTTGCATAAATGGCATACCTAAATTTAATACAAGGACATATACATGTATATTTTCATATTAGAGATCCAATACAAAGTTTTATACCAATATAAACCTATGTTTACTTCCGAATCTTAAGTACACACACATACATATATATATATATACCTTTTATTAAACCAATACTTTATACTTGTATATACATGTATAAATTTGAAAGTTGTACATATAAAAATATAAAACTTTTATGATCCAACTAAATTCGATAACATTTATAATTGTATATCCTTATATACCTTCATACTTTAACTAAATTCAAATGACTATATAAGTATATACCTGTGATTCGAGCATGTAACAATAATGCATATAATTCACTCATACTTTTAATTATTTCAACCAACATATTTTAAATTATAATTCATCAAAATACAGCACATATGCGTACCTATATACAGATTTTATGACATTAAATAGCTAATAGACTTACCTCGGACTGTGAAAAGTCGAAACCAGACGATTAATCGACAACTTTAGTTTTTCCCCTATCCAACTTCGTTTTCTTCGGTTCTTGATCTAAATATATTCAAAATAAGCTAGTTTAAATATAATTACATTCAATTTAATCCAAAAACACTTAAATGGGTAAATTATCATTTTGCCCCTGACATTTACACTTTTTACAATTTAGTCCCTATTGGATAAAATACAAAATACACAAAATTTGTTCACAACATACAAGGGCCGAATGTACCTATTGTTCATACAAGTCCTCACATTTCATTTATTTCATATTTTAGTCCCTCAAAAATTTAATTTCACATTTTAACCCTAATTACTCAATTTCACCAAAATTTCCAATACAAAACATATTAATCTAAAATATATCTTTCATTATTCATCATCAAACATCACATAACACAAATGTTCATCAATGGCACAACTCAAAATATTCATCAAAATTAAAAATTCAAACATGGGTCGGATAGTATTCGAAGCAACGATATCAAAAACGTAAAAATTATCAAAAATCGAACAAAGAACTAACCTTAATCAACTATAGAAATGCCAAACCCTAGAAAGCCATGGATGAATTCTCCAAGTTCAATATTTGGCGAAAGAGATGAATAATGTTTTATGTTTTCTTTACTTATTTTAATTATAAGATATAATTTTCTAATTTACTAAATTAACCTTATTATAATAAATATTTATAACATATATATTAAGGACAATGTTGTCATATACCACCCACTAACTAAATCTTGGTCTAATTACATCTTTAGACCTCCCACTTAAAAAGACAACAACAAATAGGAGCTTTTAAGGTTTAACCCTACATTTTATTTTACGCGATTAAACCCTTTTCATCGAATTGAACCTTCAAACGATTAAATTTCCACATGAAAATTTCACACCTATAACTTAACATATAATAGACACTAAAAATAATATTAAAATATTTTTCTGATTCGAATTCATGGTCCCAAAACCACTATGTCAGATTAGGGTCAAAATTGGGTTGTTACAATCGTAAAGACATCAGAGATCGTTTCACACTATCATCAGGCCATCTCGGTATTTTATGATTCGAAACATTTTAAGTTATGGCATGTATAGGGACTTAGCCTTTTTGTGTGTGTGTCCTTACGATATGGCTAATGAATAGCATGGAAGTATTCGTTAATGAATAGCTATTGGAATGAGTATTTAAGAACATGTTTTGATGTTATGTATGCCTAAATGATAGTTAAATCAAAGAAATTATAAAAGAGTAAAAATTTGCAGTGGAACAGTTTTTGGATAGTAGCATTGACGTAATTTTGAAAAATCACCAAAAATAATATAAATAGAATTAGAGAGTGAATGAGATATATAATTAAATCTTAACGAGTCAATTTTCACATGAAAGAAATGGTGTAGGCAAAGGAATTTTATATTATGAGATATTTGAATTTTAGTGGGACAGGGTCAGAATGGTTTTTTTCAATAGAAACAATTATGAGTCATAATTTATATTTCTAGATTCCTTAGTGAGTCTATTTTCAATAGAAACAAGTAGAAGCACCATATGAGTTTGTACAATGAGATAATTGATTTTTAGTGAATAGAGGTCAGAACCATCGGATAGTGAAATAAAGGTGAATTTAATGAATAAACTGTACTATTTGGCTAAACCAAAAATTCTGAAAATTTTATGGTGAGAAGATATATGAGTCTAGTTTCAGGGAAAATTTACGAATCTAAATTTTGAGTTTTTTAACTCATGTTATAATTAAATTAGTGACTGTTATGCAGGTGGACAGTTTTATTGAGAATAGTGAAATAAATTACTTTGAGTTGTTAAAGTATTCGAAAATTTTTTAATGTTCTCGGTTTGGACCCGAACCATTTCTATTGCATATTTTAGGGTCTGGAGGGTCTTTTTTTAGGGATTTATTGAATGAACGTGAGCGAATTAATTTTTTTAAAAGCAAATTTTATGCTCTGAATTAGTAAGTTAAGTCAAATAATGCCTCGTGCTCGACTCCGGCAATGGTCTCGGGTAAGGAGTGTTACATTTATTGGTATTACAGCGAGAGTTTAGTCGGTTTTCAGAATATTTAGTATGAATAAGAGTCTAGCTATACATGCCATACTTGTATTTTGATAGTGTGACGACCCTTGACGATTTTAAAATGTTTTTCTTTTATAGTTATGGATCCCGAACGAGCTGGTGCAGATGATGTAGAAAGTAATGTGCCCACTCCCGTAGAAGGGTCGGTGCCACCAGATAGTAGTGAAGGGCCCGTTACAAGAAGTTAGGGAGGAGGGGCTGGAGAAGCCTTCTTCTAAGCTATGAATGGATAGTTTGCCGAGTTCGTTCGTATGAATTCATCTGTTAAACCTCTATCCCCTGATGATTCTCTGATCCCCCATGTAGCTCCCCCAATCACATGTACAATTATAAGAGAAAGGCCACCGGCTGATAAGATTAGAAAACAAGGGGCTGAAGAGTTTTGGGCTACTAAAGATGATGATGCAGAGAGAGTAGAATTTTGGCTCGAGAATACTATCAGAGTCTTTGATGAGTTATCATGTACACCTGAAAAATGCATGAAGTGTGTTGTCTCACTCCTTAGAGATTCGACCTATCATTGGTGGAAGACTCTTGTGTTAGTTGTACCGAGCGAGGGAGTTACTTGGGATTTCTTTCAGGAGGAGTTCCGTAAAAAGTATACCAGTTAGAGATTTATTGACCAGAAAAGAAAAGAGTTCCTTGAGTTAAACCAGGGTAAGATAACTGTAACCGAGTATGAACGTGAATTTGTTAGACTCAGCAAGTATGCTCGAGAGTGTGTGTCTACAGAGGCTATCATGTGTAAAAGATTTAAGGATGGGCTCGATGATGATATCCGACTATCAGTTGGCATTCTAGAGATAAAAGAGTTTGTTGTTCTAGTTGAAAAAGCCTGTAAGGCAGAGGAATTGTTAAAAGAAAAAGGAAAGGGCAAAGCTAAAATTGAGGTTCAAGACACGAAGAAAAGGCTAATGAACATATCATTTCAGTCTACATTCAAGAGGCCTAGAGAGTTCTCTATTAGATCAAATTTTTCAGCCTGTTATCCTAGTCGAAACAGAGGTAGAAGATTTGTGGGTTCAAGAGCTCAGACTACTACAGTTGCAAGTGTGGGTAGTACTTGACCACCTAGACTAGAGTGTGCTAATGTGGTAGACATCAACTCGGTGAGTGCTGAGCAAATGAAAATGCTTGTTTCAGATGTGGTGCATTAGATCATTTTATTCGAGATTGTCCCGAAACAGTTATAAGAGAAGTAATACTGAGTGTAAGATCGGGAAATGCTCCCACTAGAGGCAGACCGTAGAAGAATCTGGGAGTTGGAGCATGTAACAGGGGTACGTCCAGAGACTCAGCAGCTAGACCAGATGTTAGAGCATCCGCAAGGACTTATGCTATTCGCGCTCGCAAAGAGGCATCCTCCCCCGATGTGATTACGGGTACATTTTCTCTCTATGATACTAGTGTTATTGCTTTGATTGATCCTGGTTCGACTCATTCCTATGTTTGCATGAGATTGATGCCTAGTATGAACATGCCCATATAATCTATCGAATTTGTGATTAAAGTATTGAATTTATTAGGCTAGTATGTGTTAGTAGACGAAGTATGTAAAAATTGCCTTTTGATGGTTAGAGGTCACTGTTTTCCGGTCGATCTTATGCTATTGCCATTTGATAAGTTTGATGTGATTCTTGGTATGGATTGGTTGGCTGCCCATGATGTGATAGTGAATTGCAGAAAGAAATACATTGAGTTGAAATACAAAAATGGTGATATTATCCGGGTTAATTCAGGTGAGTCAAATAGTTCTCTTGCCATGATTTCTGTTGTCTGGTCAGAAATGTTTGAGAAAAAGGTATGAAGCTTATCTTTCTTTTGTATTGAATACTAAAGATCCAGAGTTGAAAATTGAATCAGTGCCAGTAGTTTGTGAGTTTTTCGACGTGTTTTCGGAAGAATTGCCAGGTTTGCCTCCTATTAGATAAGTTGAGTTTGGTGTTGAGTTGGTTCCAAGTACCACTCTCATTTCTATTGCTCCTTATAAAATGGCCCCGTTGGAATTGAAAAATTGAAAGCTTAGTTGCAAGAATTAATTGATAAAGGTAACAATAAAGAATAAATATCCACTGCCTAGAATTGATGATCTGTTTGACCAATTGAAGGGAGCTGCTGCGTTCTCCAAGATAGATTTGAGATCCGGTTACTATCAGTTGTGGGTTAAAGAGTCAAATGTTTCGAAGATTGCTTTCCAGACTAGGTATGGTCACTATGAGTTTCTTGTGATGCCATTTGGCTTGACTAATGCTCATGCTATATTCATGGATTTAATGAACTGAATCTTTCAGCAGTACTTGGACAAGTTTGTAGTTGTGTTTATTGATGATATTCTGATTTATTCTCCTGATGAGATTGAACATGCCGAACATTTGAGAACAGTTTTACATATTTTGAGAGATAATTAGTTGTATGCCAAGTTTAGCAAAAGTGAGTTTTGGCTTCGAGAAGTCAGATTCCTTGGACACATTGTCTCAAGTGATGGTATTAAAGTTGATCCGAGTAAAATTTCAGTAATTGTTGAGTGGGAACTACCCAAAAATGTGTCAGAGGTTAGAAGTTTTCTTGGATTAGCTGGTTATTACAGACGATTTGTAATTGGATTTACCATGATAGCTACCCTATTGACAAGGTTGTTGTAGAAAGATGTCAAGTTTGAATGGACTGAGAAGTGTCAGCAGAGTTTTGACAAGTTAAAGGCATTGTTGACTGAAGCTCCTGTTTTAGTACAGCCAGAATCGGGTAAAGAATTTGTGATTTACAGTGATGCATCCTTGAATGGATTGGGTTGTGTACTTATGCAGGAATGTAAAGTAATAGCATATGCTTCCAGATAGTTAAAGCCACATGAGAAAAACTACCCGACGCACGATTTAGAGCTAGCTGCCATTGTATTTGTGTTGAAGATCTGGAGATATCACTTGTACGGCGAGAAGTGCCGAATATTCACTGACCATAAAAGTTGGAAATACTTGATGATTCAGAAATATTTGAACTTGAGGCAAAGAAGATGGCTAGAGTTGATTAAATTACGAGCTAGTGATCGACTATCACTCGGGTAAGGGGTGTTACATGCCACAATCCAAAAAGAGTTTAAAAGCTACTAATGATGATAGACAGTATGTGCAATAGTTTCGATCCATCCCCAGTCAGCAAAAGTAATCTACAAAATGACACACAAACACATATAAGCTTATAAAACTTAGTAAGTAGATAGCAATTTAATTAACTTAACATTAAATGCATGAACTTCTATTCTATTTAATTAATGTTACCAAAAAAATGTAACCACGACAAAAAAGTGCTATTAGGAGTACCGAAGTACAATAGGGGAGTAAGAACGATCAAGGGTATCAAAGTACAACAAGGGCACGTAAGTGCGATCAGGGTTACTAAAGTACAACAGGGACACGTAAGTGCGATCAGGGTACTGAAGTACAACAGGGGCATGTAAGAGCGATCAGGGGTACCGAAGTACAACAAGGGCACATAAGTGCGATCAGGGGTATAGTTATATAATAATTAACTACTTGATTATAAAATACAAATACATAAGTAAATAAAATGATATAATTTAATTACTATGAACTTACATTGACAACTATTGCGTAGGAGTACGATTGGTTAATCCACGATTTGCGCCTTTCCTCGATTTAGATCCGGTTGAGATTTATCTTGATCTAAATAAATAAATTCAATGAATTTAATAAATATTCTATTCAATTCAGTCCAAATTCACATATTTGAAAATTACTCTTTTGACCATAAGCTTTTGATTTCTTTTCAATTTAGTCCCTAGCTCATAAAAATGAAAATTCATGAAATTCAACCACAACCCATTAGAGAGGAATATTAATTACGTCCTTAACAAGCCCTATATTTCATTTATCTCACAATTTCACCATGTATACTTTTCTATTTTTCATTTAAATCACTATTTGCGAATTTCATAAAAAATCACTTAACAAAAGTTGTTTATCTATCTACAACTAACCATTTTCTTGCATAAAACATGAAAACTCTTACATATTCATCAATGACAAAACCCCAATAGTTTGATAGTTTCAAAAATTAGTCCTCGGGCTAGCTAGATTAATTTACAACCATCCCAAAAACATAAAAATTATTAACAACGAGAAAAACACATACCAGTCTAGCAAGGAATTTGTTGCCGTAAGCTCAAGCTCAACAATGGCTTCTATAAGCCCTAATTTTTGGTTCTTAATTGAAGAAATAAAGATGATACTTGATTTGTTTTATTTAATTATTTTTTTTTACCATTTACCTTTATAACCTTTTAATATATTACAAATTTGAAAAATGCCATGCCATCATATGCCACTATCAATATGTATGGTATAACCACCACATAAGGGCCTATATTTTATGGTTCCATAGCTATTTTTATGTTTCCATAGCTATTTAATACCTTTAGCCACTAGAACTCAACTTTTGTACTTTACGCATCCTTTTTATCAAATTGAACACGTAAACGGTAAAATTTCTTAACAAAAGTTCTATACGACGCTACTATCATGCTTTAATCATTAAAACACTAATAAAATAAATATTTCAACATTGAATTTCTGGTCCCAAAACCACTGTTTCAATTTCATTGAAAATGACTGTTACAACTCCCCCTAAAGAAAATTTCGTCCTCGAAAATTCTTACCAGAAAAGAGGTTCGGATATTGCTCCCTTATAGCTTTGTCGGGTTCCCAGGTAGCTTATTCTATTTCGTGCCATTGCCACAGAACTTTTACTAAAGCTATGTTCTTATTTCTCAATTCTTTCACCTCTTGTGCCAGAATTCTGATCGGTTTCTCACTGTAGGACATATCAGGCTGAATCTCGATATTCGTCAGGGAGATAACAAGTGAAGGTTCAGATCAGTACCATCGTAACAAACACATGAAAGTCATCATGAATCTTTTCTAATTCTGACGGTAAAGTTAATCGATACGCATAAGGTCCGATTCTTTCAGTAATCTCATATGGCCTGATAAATTACGGACTTAACTTTCCTTTGCGACCGAACCGAAGAACTTTCTTCCAGGGCGACACTCTCAGGAATAGTCTATCACCGATTTGAAATTCAATATATTTATGCTTAAGATTCGCATATGATTTCTGTCACTCTGAAGCTTCTTTCAAACTATCTCGGATCATTTTTATTTTTTCTTCAGTCTCATGAATTAAATCAACCTCGTGTATCTTTTTCTCACTAAACTCACTCCAATATAATGAAGTTCGAAATTTATGACCATACAAAGCTTCATACGGTGCCATCTTTATGTTTGATTGAAAACTATTATTGTACCCGAATTCAACTAACGATAAATATTTCTCTGAGTTTCCTTCAAACTCTAATATGTATTACTCGGACTGACCACTGGTATGAGGATGAAATGTAGTGCTAAAATGCAACCGCGTACCTAGAGCTTCCTGTAACCTTCTCCAAAATCGTGATGTAAATCGTGAATCTCTATTCGAGATGATGGAAACTGGCACCCCGTGTAATCTAAAAATTTCAGAAACGTATAACTCAACCAATTTCTCAAGGGAGTAATCTGTACGTACCAGAATAAAATGTGCTGACTTCATCAAAAGATCAAAGACAACCCAAATGACATATTTCTTTCTCGGAGATAGGGGCAAACCTGATACGTAGTCCATAGTGACTCGATCCCATTTCCACTCCGGTATCATCACTGGCTGCAATAAACTAGAAGGTACCTAATGTTCAACTTTAACTTGCTAACATACTAAACATGTCGTTACAAAGTCAAAAATCTCATATTTCATTCCCAGCCACCAGTACATTTGTTTCAAATCATTGTACATTTTATTACTTCCCGAATGAACAAACAAGTTACCATTGTGAGCTTTGTGTAATATCCTACGAATGAGCTCTAAATTCTTCAATACATAAATTTTTCCTCTAAATAATAAGCAATCATCGGATCCAATATGAAATTCAAAGTCAGAAGTGGACTCACTCTGTTCCCATTTAGCTTGTAATATGTCATCACACTTCTGAGCCTCGCAGATTTACTCTAAAAACACTGGTCTAGCTTCCAACTCGGCTAAGATTGAACCATCATCAGATAATGTTAGTAGCATATTCATCGCTCGTAAAGCAAGTAAAGACTTTCTACTTAGAGCATTAGCAACTGCATTCGCTTTACCCGGATGATAATAATGATAAAATCATAATCTTTCAATAGTTCGAGCCACCTGCGTTGTCTTAGGTTCAAATCTTCCTGTGACATCAGATAATCCAAACTTTTATGATTGGTAAATACATGAGATTTTTTGCCATTCAAATGGTGTCACCAAGTTTTCAATATAAACACGATAGCTGCCAACTCTAAGTCATGGCGTAAGCTATTACTTTGCCTTCTTGCATCAAAACACAGCCTAAACCATTTAAAGATGCATCACTGGAAATCAAAAATTCTTTACCCGATTCAGGCTGAACTAAAATGGGTGCCTCGGTCAACAGTGCTTTCAACTGATCAAAACTTTGCTGACACTTCTCGGACCATTCGTATTTCATATCTTTCTGTAATAGTCACATCATCGGTGTAGCTATCATCAAGAATCCTTTGACAAATATTCTATAATATCTAGCTAGTCCTAGAAAACTTCTAATCTCAGATATATTTCTTGGAGGCTTCCAATCAACAATAGCTGAAATTTTGCTTGGATCTACTTTGATGCCATCTGCCAACACAACATGTCCCAGAAAACAAACTTTTCGTAGCCAGAATTCACATTTACTAAACTTAGCAGATAATTATTTTTTGCGTAAAGTTTACAAAACAATTCGTAGATATTTAGCATGCTCGGATTCATTTCGTGAATAAGCCAAAATATCATCGATGAAAACCACAACAAATCGATCTATATATGATTTGAAAATTCTATTCATCAGGTCTATAAACATTGCATACACATTGGTTAAACCAAATGGCATCACTAAAAATTCATAATGTCCAAACTTAGTTCTGAGAATGAAGTTTTTGGCATATCCAAATCTTTAACTTGCAACTAATAGTAGCCAGAACGAAGATCAATCTTTGAAAATACTGTTGTATCTTTCAACTGGTTAAACAAATCATCAATACGCGACAATGGGTGTTTGTTCTATATTATCACTTTGTTGAGTTGTCGGTAATCGATACATAACTACATAGATGCATCTTTCTTCCTAACAAATAAAACAGAAGCACCCCAAGGAGAAAAGTTGGGCCGAGCAAAGCCTTTATCTGTCAACTCCTACAACTGTGCTTTCAACTCTTTCAATTCTGTAGGTGCCATTTTGTATGGTGCTATAGATATTGGGGATATTCTCGGCATCAACTCAATTCTAAACTCAACCTCCCGAGTCGGAGGTAGCCTAGGTAACTCTTCTGGAAACACATCCGAGAATTCATACACCACTGGAACCAATGCTAGTTTTATTTCAGAGATTCTAGAGTCAACTACATAAGCGAGATATGCTTCACTACCCTTTTTAACATATTCCTATGTCGTCATAACAAAGATTATACTAGGTTTATCATCCAACTTGTCTGATTCAATTCGAACTCGTTTACCATCTGAACAATTAAGCATAATATATTTTCTTCTACAATTTACAATAGCATCATGCTAAGTTAACCAGTCCATTTCCAAAATTACATCAAATTCATCAAAAGGTAATAGCATCAAACTAGCGAGAAAGTCGTAACCCCTAATTTGATCAGTAGCTCCACAGTGGAAACAAGCTTCTAAATTTGATCGACACTCACCAAAATGTCTTTTATTAAAGTCATCACACATCAGGACTGCTCTCTCCACATTTCTTACACTTCCAACACTCGCTGCAAGAGTATTGACTAACTGGAAATTACTTTGTCTCGATTTCTCTCGGTTAACAAATTTTGAAGGAGCAACTGATCGACTAGTGTCATTTCTAAATTTCTTTGAAGGAGATGACTAAGTAGGCTTGAATGACCCTCTCTTAATATAGTCTCTGAATCTTAAGTTTGACTGTCGTTTACTTTTACAAATCTCTTCAACCTTCGATACTCACTCGGAAAGTTCTAACAATTCTCATAACTTTAGTGCTACTACAACCAACCAGATCTCATCGTTCAACCCATCTTCAAATCTGATGCACATTTCCTCCTCGGTCGATAAAATTTTATGAGCATATTTGCTTAATTGCACAAATTCTCATTCATACTAAGCTATAGTCTGGTTTCCTTGCTTTAATTCAAGAAATTCTTTCTTTTTTCGATTGATAAACAATTGACTAACATACTTTTTCTTGAATTCACTTTGGAAAAAGTCTCATCTAATACCATCATGATTAAGGTATCCCACCACAAATCTGCCTCGTCTTTCAGCAAAGACACCGCGCATCTCAAGCAATCTTCAGGGGTACACAATAATTGTAAAAACTCTATTTGTATTTAATAGCCAATACTCCACTTTTGACGGATCATAATTTATTGTACCTCTGAACTCTTCCACTCCATATTTCTGAACCTTATCTATGGATAAACGAATAGCCAACACCAGTACAGGGGTGGTAGTATTCAGGGGTGCCGAAGGAGGCACAACAGGGGGTGGAGGAGGTGGAGTAGCCATTTTTGCTTGTTTAAACTCATTGAACCATTGGTTCATCATTCCCATAAACATATGTTTCATTTCATCACCAACCGATTGAGGAATAGGAGCACTATTACTTGCCTCTAGATTCAAAGCTTGAACATTACTTTTAGCTTTGTTAACTATAACTCGATTAGATTCTACTGACATCTTGAATCCATAAGAAACAATTTGTTAGAACAGATCAAACGCATCATACTATCACAGGGTATATGTGGCATGTATATTCTAATTCATATTTTGCTACGTTAGTCCTAGAAGCAACTAAATCGTAGCTCTGATACCAATAAATGTAAAACCCTTAACCCATATCCGTCACTAGAATAGGGCACGGAGCGTTACCATAGTTTTCAAATCAAACAAACATAATTTCAAACGAATACAAATCATATCAATACTCATGTTAAAACCAATCCAATTCATACATATTGTCCCTTATATGAGCCCTCGAGGCCCTCATAACACGTTAGAAACAAGTCAGGACTAAATCATAAACTTAAAATTTTTTTTAAGAAATAGTAAAAATTTTCTACACTGTAGGGGTCACACGGCCGTGTGGAAATTCGAAATAAGGACACACGACCATGTCCTAGCTTGTGTCCGTGCCCATGTAACTCACTGACTTAGGTCACGTGGCCAAGCCACATGCTCGTGTGCCAGGCCGTGTACCCTTCAAAGTAACCTCACACGCCTGTGAACCAGGCTGTGTAACAGCTTGACTTGAACCCTTTGAAAACTATAGGGGGCATACGGCTGAGACACATGCCCGTGTCTTTACCCATGTGGACAAAAATAGAGTATTTTACAAGCCATTTTTCTCACCCATTTTGGCTTGTACCTACATCCAAAATTTCACATATATACATGCTATAACAAGGCACCAAAATCATGAAAAATCGCACTATATACATATGGTATATTAGCATACAACCATATATGCCCATAGACACCTCAAATGTCAACATATAAACATGTAACTATGTACTTAATTTGGCCAAATAATATTCATTAACTTCTAAACTAAATTTACTTCAACATATGCAACTTAAATTACCTAACAACCAAACACCAAAAAGGTACCACTTGTATCATTTTACTAGTAGCACCAATAGACTTATATGTCATTAAAAGCAAAGATACCAAATCCACATTTAAAACATAAAACATAACCTTTTTAACATGCATTTTCAAACTAGTCTTTCATCTTTACTTATTCAAACACCTATTCAAATACAAATGCTGGCATAACAACTTAAATTCATTAACATTAAACCATTCATAAGTGATTTCATCCATACCAATTTATCAAGTCAAAAGATACATGTGTACAACCTAGAAACAAAGTGTCCAAACACACAACTTAATAATTTATTTTTATACCAAAATGAACTAGACATTATACATATATACTTATAGCCACATATACAAGCCACAATCCTAAAAGAGTTCAAGAGCTACTAACAATGATGGATAGTGTGAGCCTTAGTTTCGATCTGTCCTCAGACAACAAAAGTAATCTACAAAACGACACACAAACATGTATAATCTTATAAAGCTTAGTAAGTAGATAGCAATTTAATTAACTTAACATTAAATTCATGAATTTAAATTCTATTTAATTAATGTTACTAAAATGTAACCACGAGAAAAAAATGCTATCAGGAGTACCGGAGTACAATAGGGGCATAAGTACAATCAGGGGTACCGAAGTACAATAGGGGCACATTAGTGCGATCAGGGTACCAAAGTACAACAGGGGCACGTAAGTGCGATCAGGGGTATCAAAGTACAACAACGGCACATAAGTGCGATCAGAGTACCAAAGTACAACAGGGGAATGTAAGTGCGATCAGGGGTACCAAAGTACAACAAGGGCACATAACTGCAATCAGGGGTATAATTATATAATAACTAACTACTTGATTATACAATACAAATAAATAAGTAAATCAAATGATATAATTTATTTACTATGAACTTACATCTACAACTATCGCGTAGGTGTACGATTGGTTAATCCGTAATTTTTGCCTTTCCTAGATTGAGATCCAGTTGAGATTTATCTTGATCTAAGTAAATAAATTCAACCAAATCAATAACTATTCTATTCAATTCAATCTAAATTTACATGTTTGCAAAATTACTCTTTTGACCCTAAAATTTTGATTTCTTTTCAATTTATTCCCTAACTCATAAAAATGAAAATTCATGAAATTCAACTACAACCCATCGTAGTTGAATATCAATTAGGTCCCTAACAAGTCCTATATTTCATTTATCTGACAATTTCACCATGTATAGTTTTCTATTTTTCAATTAAATCCCTATTTGCCAATTTCATAAAAGTTCACTTAACAAAAGTTATTTATCTATCCGCAGCTAACCATTTTCTTCCATAAAACATCAAAACTCTTACACATTCATCAATGTAAAAATCCTAATAGTTTGACAGTTTCACAAATTAGTCCTCGAGTTAGCTAGATTAAGCTACAACGATATTGAAAACATAAAAATGATTAAAAATGAGATAAAATACATACCAATCTAGTAAGGAATTTGTTGTCGCAAACTCAAGCTCAACAATGGCTTCCACAAGCCCTAATTTTCGGTTCTTAGTTGAAGAAATAAAGATGATAGTTGATTTGTTTTATTTAATTATCATTTATTTACCATTTACCTTTATTACCTTTGAATCTATTACAAATTTGAAAAATACCAAGCTCATATTCCACTATCAATATTTATGGTCTAATCACTGCTTAAGGACCTATATTTTAAGATTCCATAGCTATTTAATATCTTTAGCCACAAGAACTCAACTTTTGTACTTTACGCAATTTAGTCCTTTTTGTCAAATTGAACACGTAAACAGTAAAATTTCTTAACGAAATTGTTATATGATGCTACTATCGTGTTGTAATAATTAAAATATTAATAAAATAAATATTTCAACATCAGATTTGTGGTCCCAAAATCACTGTTCTGATTTCACTGAAAATGGCTGTTACATGGATAGTGTGAGCTCTAAGTTGATTCGTCACATTGCAAAATGACAACTTCATTAAGAAAACAAACAAGAAGATAATTTCTAATTCTTGATAACCAATACAAGTTCACACCATATTAGTATTTATTCTTGTATAACATAATAACTTTTCAATAGTTTACCGGTTCCATCAATAAAATATATCAATGTAACCATCCATATACATAAGTAAAAGTTTCAATGCAATATTTATTACGTAATAACATCATAATTATACAAACGCATTAAGTAAGTAATTAGGTTTTAAATCAATTAACACCTAGCTCAATGAACTACAGTAACTTAACTCGGATACTCGGGTAACTACACCACACCAGAGGCATCGTAGATGCGTAACAGAGGCACCAAAGTGCATACAGAGGCATGATTGTGCAATCAGAGGCATCGAAGTGTAATAGAGGCACCAAAGTGTGAATAGAAGCACAAAAGTGCAAACTCGTACAAGTGTGCGTTCAAACCCTATTAGCATACCAATCGTATCCTAAGCGTTTACTCCATTCAGCCAAGCACTATACGCAATTTCATTGCATCCATACATATCCATCATTCAAAGGCACTTCATTATTTCTGTACACATACTATAAAAACTATTCATTCATTTCAATAATGTGCAATCACAAGAATTGCTACCACCAATTATTCATTTTCATATATACTTATTTGCAACATTTAATAGTACATAGGTAACTAATGAAATTTCACATATATATACAATTTACTAGTAAACAATGATATAATCATAAAGAAACTTGCATCAACATATCATTTCACTATGAACTTACCTACGTTCCACTTTCAGTTAGAATGCAAGGATTACTTCACAAATTTCTCTTTTCCTTGGTTATTGTCTTTTTCACTCGGTTCTTGATCTATATAGTAACTAAATTCAATTTATTAAATTCACATGCATTTCAAACTCAATTCAATGCATGAGACCTTTAAAATTTTCCATATTTACACATTTCCCTAAACTTTTACATTTTTTACAATTTAGTTCTTAAACCCGAAATTCTAAATTTAATAATTTTTTTTACAACTTCTCATGCTAACTGAATTTTCACCCATACATCTATATACCACAATTATTCTAAATTCTCAAGAATTCCCTATAAATTTTAATATTCAATCAATTTAGTCATTTAACCAAAAACTAAGAAAATTACTTTACAAACTAGTCATAATCAACAACCAATACTTCAAATCCATTATTTAACATCATGAACAGCAAGAATCCATAAATGGTAAAATCCAAAATCCTTAACTATTTCAAAAACGAAGGTATAGGTTGGATCTAGTTGTAACGATCTCAAAAACGTAAAAATTACTAAAAAAGGGTAACAAATTCTTACCATGCAAGTGTTACAAGCTAGCCGAACCACCAAACCATTCAATGGTGTTTTGAACCTTCAATTTTCGATGGAAAAATCCACTAAGGAAGAGGATGAATGTTTTATTTTATTTTTTCTTAAGTTTAAAATTATTAAATTACATAATTACCCTTAAACTAAACATATATTTTAACTAAAATCTATCCTTAAATCGTCTGTATTAAGTAAGATTGGTATAATTTCCAATTAAGCTATTCCACCTATGTGATTTACACCATTTAATCACTATAATTCAATTACAACTACATTTTATGACTTTAATAGTTTAATCATTTTTCTTTAATTAACTAATTAAACAATAAAATCAGCTAACCAAATCTCAAAGCAACAATCAGATAATCCTAAAAATATTAAATACCTACAATTTACAGACTCATTAGTCAAAATTGTGGTATTAAAACCACTGTTTCCAACACCACTGAAAAATGAGATATTACAACTAATTTAAGAACTATGGCGATAACCCAAAATATCAAATGACATATGGGCTTTAAAAGAGGTCTTTATGCAATAATACACTATGTACAAATAAACAATGTCTAATCAAACATTTGGTGGAAGCCCTTTAACCCTTGATATATATATAGAGAGCATAAAATATGCTAACTCTGATTTAGAAGTTCAAAATTCATTATTGACTGACTGCCACCATTTAAATAATTTGGCAGAGCGCGCTAGTAATACTGCTCATAAGAACCGAAGAGTACAAAATCATTTGTTGAGAAACAAGTTTTTAAATTAGAAATTGGCAGAATCAAACATTTATCCTATCTCTAACGAATACATGTTACAAGCGTAAATAAGTGATGGCTTATGAAAGAGGTCGCGGTTTTGGCATCTAGGTTCATAAGAAACTAAGTGAGTTCCATAGATGTTTCATAAGAACCTGAACACTTGAAAAAAAAAGGAAAAAAAGAAACTAAGTAAGTTCATAAGAACTTAGTGAGTTCAGTAGAAGTACAACCTCGCATCAAGGTTCAACCAACACTACATGACCAAATTACTTAAACCATTTAAAAGACACACCATTGTAGGTGGATACAATTTTCCCTTTTCGAAGTATCTATTGGTGGATACCATCCGTAAAGGGATATAGTTAATTGGCGGATATTATCCGCTACCAAATACCAATATTTGGCGGTCACATTCCAAGACAACTCTACTAGCATGCCACCATTTTAAAATAACTTTTATAACCATTTCAACATATTATTTGCACTTCATGCAAATATCCACACATCATCTAAAAACATTTATTGTAACACCCATAACCCGTATCCGTCGCCGAAATGGGTTACGGAGCATTACTTGAGTTTACAATTCAAACAGATAGAACTTTCAAACATTTCATATCATATCAATGAACATATTAAAACCAAGTCAAATCATACATATTGTCCCTTATGCGAGCCCTTGAAGCCCTAAATATGCATTAGAAACAAGTCGGGACTAAATCAGAAACTTAGAGAATTTTTCAAGAAAGAAGGAAAATTTTCAACACTGTAGGGGGTCACACAGTCGTGTGGGAATTCGATTTAGGGACACACGGCTATCTCCTAGCCTGTGTGACTAACTAACTTAGGTCACACAGCCACACACCCGTGTGCCAGGCCGTGTACCCTTCGAAGTAACCCCACACGCCCGTGTACCATGCCGTGTGCTAGGCCATGTAACAGCCTAACTTGCAACCCTTTGAAAGCTATAGGGGACTATAAACTGAAAAATATATAGGATTTTTCCTATACAATTCATCACCTTTTTACTTTAAATTGTTGTTAAAATCAAGTAATTGTTTAATAAAATAATGAAATATGCGAAAATATAAAATTAGGACATAGAAATTATTAAAATGTGATTTTATACTTTATTATATAGTTTTCATGCATAAAATGGCTTATTTTATATTAATTTGAGCATATTATATTTTTAAGCTATAAAGTGGGCCATGCATGATTAAAATTAAATAATAAAATAAAAATTTATATTTAATAATTCATTTTTAATATTTCATTAATAAATTGGGTTTTAATTAATTAAGTAAATTAATTAATTAAAGTGGTTAAATTATATTATTTGGTCCTCTAAACTATCTACTATTTTCAAACAGGTCTGAGAGTTTTCTTCTAATTGCAAAACTGTTCAAATTGGGGACCGAGTCAACCCAAATTTCAGTTGTACATGTATGTCATAAACCATTTTTTGGTTTAATTATACAAAGTCTTTGAAGAGTTAAAGAAATCAGAGATTTTCCCGAAGATTTGCTGATGACCGAGTCTTAATCCTGAGTTGTTGTGGCACTCAAATTGACCAAAAATCAAGGAAAAATCACCCACCTTTCCTCAATTCATGGCTGGCCACTCTTGGAGGAAGTTTAAAAGGATGGAAAGACCTATTTTTAGCAAACTAGCTCCCTTGCCTCACCTATAAATAAGAGCTCATTTCTCACATTTTCAATCATCCCTCATCCCATCATCTCTCACTCATTCATCAATGTCTCAACTCTTTTAGCTATCTTTCCCCTTCTGTGACAGCCCAAAGTTGACCCTAGTCGGGAAGTGGTTTCGGGACCGCTAAACCGAGTCACCGAAATGTTTGAATGTGATACTTATTGTCTAGAATATGTAATTAAGAATGTGTGAAAATTTCAAGCTTCAATTTGGTTGATTTCATGTGAATTTAGTCAATAGGACTTATGTGAGAAAATTCTAAAATGTGATAGGTCAATGTGTGAGGACCTATTAGTGCATGTGGACAAAGGGGGGACTTGCATGTCAAATTCCCCCCCTAATGAGTAGTGGCCGGCCATGACAAGGAATGATGGGCAAAACATGTCATGAAACATGTTTTGTTAGTGGAAGAATAAAATAAGGAGTATGGGTAATAAAGAAATGGAAACAAAAGAAAAAAAAATGTGTGGTTGCCCCCCCATTGCCGTGAGCTAAAGAGAAGAAAGAGAAAAAAATTTGTGTTCATCCTTTCTCACCTTCATTTAGCCTAAATTAGAAAGAAAAACAAAGAAAAAAATTTCTCATCCTTTGGTTCATCCTTGGCCAAAAATTTTAAGGAGGAAAGAAGAAGAAAGGTGAAGAGATTCGGCCATGCATGTAGCTAGGCTAAGGTATGTTTGATGATGTTCCATGAGATACATGCATGTTTTAGTTGTTAGCTTGAGTTCTACCTAGCCCATGGTCTAAATCTTGCTATGTGATGGAAATGGCACTTGACCATGGATGCATCATTCTTGGTTGATGTTTGATGTTGTGGTGATGAGGCAAGAGGATGAGTTAAGATTCGGCCTAGGTGGAGGTTGTGTTAATGCCATTGCATGCAAAATATGAAGCTTGTTAATGATGCATGTGATGATGGCTTGATGATTCTTGAACCTCCTTTTTAGCATTTTTGTGTGAGCACATATGTGCATTGGTTGCTAAATGGAGAAGAATCGGCTAGCAAGATGTGTGCTAAGGCCGAATGTAACTTTGCATGTTAATGAGCAATGCATGTGTTAAATTGATGAAAAGGGGGAGGATGCTTTACTAGTGTGTATATGTGTGTATTAAGTGTTGAAATCGACCCCAAAAATAGACATGCATATTCGGCCAAGGGGAAAGAAATTTAGCTAATATGTTGTGTTGATGCATGATTTTTGCATGTTTGAGACTTTAATGTCTAATGTACAAATATGGGCTAAGTGCCTTGTGTTCATCTTTTTGATGCCTAAATGATGAAATCAATTTATTTGTTTGATTAAGCTCAAGAGCAAAGGGGAAATAAATCCGATAAAGGGAAGGAAAAAGTGGTTGAATAGCTAGCGGAATCGTTCGACAACACCCGAGGTAAGTTCTTGAGTAAGAGAGCTTAAATTACGATGTGATTAAATCATGCTCTATGTGAGGCTATTGAGCCGAATGTGCAAGGATGATATGTGTCTTGTGTTTGAGTTTCGCAAATGAAAATGAAATCCCGAAGGTACGTGATTTGGTAATGAATGAGCTTGCTGTAAAATTCCAGCGAATACTCGAAAAACATCCCAATATGGGGATATGTTACGTATGTGTTGAATTTAATCGAGCCCTTACAAATAAATGTTCGCTCAGTTGATAAACGAGCTACCGGCCTTCGGCTAAGTTAGTCTATTGTGTATGTACATAAGGGTTGTTAATGTTGTGAAGCAAGTTTGATATCGGTAAATTGCGTATTATGAAATATTCCATTTAGCTAAATGTGTGTTATTCTTTGTTTATGCTGGAATTTCTTGCTCAAAACTTACTAAGCATAAATTGCTTACTTCGTTCCATTGCTCCTCTGTTTTATAGATTTTTTTGGTTCTCCAGCTATCGGACTCGGGATCTTGACGTCGAAGTCGCCCACACTATCAAAGGCTCTTTTGGGTACTATTTTGGTTGAATTTTGATATGGCATGTATAGGACTACCCATTGTTGTCTTTCGAGTACTTTATGAAATGTATAAGTGTACAGCCATGCGAAAATGGCTTGTAGAAGTGGAGTATGGCATTAGACCATTCGTGTTTATGAATGTATAAATGGTTTCATGATGTAACTATAGTTGGAATGGAAGTGTTGAGCAAATGATCAGCCACTGGAATGGCTAAGTATGATCATATGTGGGCTTATGTTTGACAAGGCCCTAGTTGGTCCATGAAACCCCAAATTAGGTAAGGTTTACTTTGAAAACAGAAGCTGATAGCAGCAGTGGTGTGGATTGGAAAAATCACAAGAATTCGTAGGAGTGGAATTAAATAGTGAATAAATTATGTAATCGAACCTTGATGAATCTACTTTCATATGGAAGTAACGAAACAATCATAGGAACAGTACAGTAAGAGATATTCGGGTTCTTGTGGAACAGGGCCAGAACAGTTTCTGGATTCCCAGTTCCGCCTTTGGAAATTCACTATAAATTGACCAGAGATAGTTAGGGGTCATACCATATATGTATGGATTCCTCTCTGAGTCTAGTTTCTATAGAAACAAACGGCATCAGTATTGAAGCTCTGTGCAGAGAGATATCCAAGTCGTAATGGGAAAAGGTCAGTGTAGTCGACCCCTGTAACATGGGAGACTTTGACTAATAAACTGTACTAATTGGCCTGACCAAAAATTCTAGAAAAAAATACATAGGTGGGGACATGAGTCTAGTTTCAGGGAAAAATCACAAAACTGATTTTTGAGTTGTGAAACTCAAGATATGATTTTTGAAGCGACTAGTACTCAGACTGGGCAGTGTCTGGAAAAATTTTTCAAAGTTTGTTAACATCTCGTGTCCGACTCCGGTGTCGGTCTCGGGTTCGGGGTGTTACATTTTATTGGTATCAGAGCTACGGTTTAGTCGATTCTAGGACTACCGTAATGTTTTGGGTCTAGCTATACATGCCATTTTATGTGATTACTTGATAGTGTGGTGATTTCTGACAATTGTAAATGTGTTTATTTATAGTAATGGATCCCGATCGTGACCGAGAGGTAGCTGATGATCTTGAGAGTGTAGCGCCTGCTCCCGCACAAGGGACAGTGCCGGCAAACTCTCAACCTAATGCTAGTAATCAGAATGATGAAGCTAGACAAGCATTCTATAGCGTGATGAATGATTGGTTTAACCAATACATTCGAACTAATATGGCTGTTCCACAACCTCCATTCGCGACAAATACTACCCCCGCACCTACAATACCACCGGTAACGGACCAAATAAGGTCAAATAAGCCCCCAGTTGACAGAATCCGAAAACATGGGGCTACTGAATTTAAGGCTATGGATAGCGATGATGCCGAGCAAGCTGAATTTTGGCTGGACAACACTATCCGGGTACTCGATGAGCTATCTTGTACACCCGATGAATGCCTAAAGTGTGCTATCTCCTTGCTACGTGATTCTGCCTACTATTGGTGGAGTACTCTGACTTCTATTGTGCCCCGAGAGCAAGTAACTTGGGAGTTTTTCCAAACTGAGTTTCGGAAAAAGTATATCAGTCAGAGATTTGTTGATAAAAAACGGAAGGAATTTCTTGAGCTTAAGCAAGGCTCCATGTCGGTTACTGATTACGAGCGAAAATTTGTTAGACTTAGCAAATACGCTCGGGAATGTGTTTCGTCCGAAGCTATTATGTGTAAACGCTTCGAGGATGGGCTGAATGAAGATATAAAAATGTTCGTTGGCGTTCTTGAAATACGAGAGTTCGTGGTACTTGTTGAACGAGCTTGTAAAGCCGAAGAGCTTAGAAAAGAAAAGCAAAGAGTTGATGAGGGAACTGGAGAGTTTCGTAAAAGATCCTCGGGAAGGTCTCTTCAACAGACATCGAAGAGATTTCGAGATGATGCGGGCCAGTTTAGAGGCACTTCGGGCCTTTTTGGACGAGATCGTGATCGACCCCCTGTGGGTACACGAGGCACTTCGGTCGCCAGTGTTGGGAATGAACGTCGAGACAGGACGAAATGCCGATATTGCGGTAAATGGCATTCGGGGAGTTGTAGATTTCCTGACCGCTCCTGTTACAAATGCGGATCAGTTGACCACTTCATTAAAGATTGCCCGAGGTTGTCGGGACAGAATGCAAGTCAGAGTGGGAGACCGGGTGCTACCACTGCTCGAGGTAGACCATCTGGAAATATGGGCAATGCTAGTGGTGGTCAGAGAGGATCTAGAGATGATATAACCAGATCCGAAGCCCGTGCGCCTGCTAGAGCTTATGCTATACGTGCCCGCGAGGATGCTTCTTCGCCTGATGTTATTACCGGTACATTCACTCTCTTTGATACTAATGTAATTGCTTTGATTGACCCCGGTTCTACTCATTCTTACATATGTGAAACCTTAGCATCCAGTAAGACTTTACCTATTGAGTTTACTGAGTTCGTAATTCGGGTGTCAAATCCCTTGGGTCGTTACGTGCTTGTCGACAAAGTGTGTAAGAAATGTCCCCTGGAAATTCGAGGTTCCTGTTTTCCGGCGGACTTGATGCTTTTGCCGTTTGATGAATTTGATGTTATCCTTGGGTTGGATTGGTTGACCGCGCATGATGCGATTGTGAATTGCAAGAGCAAGACTATTGATTTGAGGTGCGCAAATAACGAAGTAGTCCGAATTGAGTCTGCGGACTTGGAGGGGATGCCAGCTGTAATATCAGCAATGTTGGCACAGAAATATGTAAGAAAAGAGTGCGAAGCATACCTTGCGTATGTACTTGGTGACAAAGAATTAGAAAAGAAACCTGAATCTGTGCCGGTGGTTTGTGAATACCCGGATGTTTTTCCGGAAGAATTACCGGGTTTACCACCTGTTCGGGAGGTAGAGTTTGGTATTGAGCTTGTACCAGGGACTACGCTGATTTCGATAACTCCGTATCGTATGGCACCAACCGAGTTAAAGGAGTTGAAAGCTCAGTTGCAAGAACTGACGGATAGAGGTTTCGCTCGACCAAGTTTCTCACCTTGGGGTGCACCAGTATTGTTCGTGAAAAGAAGGACGGAACCATGAGGTTGTGCATTGACTATCGTCAGCTGAATAAAGTGACGATAAAGAACAAATATCCTTTGTCGCGCATCGATGATTTGTTCGACCAACTGAAGGGAGCCTCAGTGTTCTCAAAAATAGATTTGAGATCGGGCTATTATCAGTTGCGAATCCGAGATTCAGATATTCCCAAAACTGTCTTCAGAATGAGATATGGTCACTACGAATTCTTAGTGATGCCGTTTGGGCTCACTAATGCCCCTGCAGTATTTATGGATTTGATGAATCGGATCTTCAGACCGTATTTGGATCGGTTCGTAGTGGTGTTCATTGATGACATTTTGGTCTATTCAAGAGACGAGACCGAACATGCTGAGCATCTGAGGCTAGTGCTGCAAATTTTGCGGGATAAGCAGTTATATGCTAAGTTCAGTAAGTGTGAGTTCTGGTTAAGAGAGGTTAGCTTCTTGGGTCATGTGGTATCCGCGTCGGGTATTCGAGTTGACCCGAACAAAATTTCAGCCATACTTGACTGGAAACCTCCGAGAAATGTTATGAAGTTCGGAGCTTTTTGGGGCTCGCCGGTTATTACCGACGATTTGTGAAAGGTTTCTCGATGATAGCCACACCAATGACGAAGCTACTTCAAAAGGATGTTAAGTTCAAGTGGACGGAGAAATGTCAGAAAAGTTTCGACCAACTGAAAACTCATTTGACTGAAGCTCCAATTTTGGTGCAACCCGAATCAGGTAAAGAGTTTGTCATCTATAGTGACGCATCCCTACTTGGGTTGGGTTGCGTATTGATGCAAGAAGGTCGAGTCGTGGCCTATGCGTCGGGACAATTGAAGCCACACGAGAGGAATTATCCGACCCATGATCTCGAACTAGCTGCCATCGTGTTTGCTTTAAAAATATGGCGACATTATCTGTTTGGTGAGAAGTGCCATGTATTTTCGGATCACAAAAGTCTCAAATATTTGATGACTCAACGAGACTTGAATCTGCGACAAAGACGTTGGCTTGAGTTGTTGAAAGATTACGAGCTTGTCATTGATTACCACCCGGGAAAGGCTAACGTGGTTGCGGACGCCTTAAGCCGGAAGTCATTGTTTGCTTTACGAGCGATGAACGTGCATTTGTCTGTTCTACCAGACAGTGTGTTAGTAGCTGAATTAAAAGCTAAACCATTATTGACTCACCAAATTCGTGAAGCTCAGAAAGTCGATGATGAATTGGTTGCAAAACGGGCTAAGTGTTTTCCGAACGAGGAATCGGAGTTTCAAATTGATGATGATGATTGTTTGAGGTTCAGAAATCGTTTGTGTGTTCCAAGGAATTCGGAACTCATTTCGATGATTCTGAACGAAGCCCATTGTAGCCGAATGTCAATTCACCCGGGGAGTACGAAAATGTACAACAATTTGAAACGTCAATTTTGGTGGCATGTTATGAAACGGGACATCTCCGACTTTGTTTCGAGATGTTTAATATGTCAACAAGTGAAAGCGGAACATCAAGTGCCTTCAGGATTACTCCAGCCGATCATGATACCCGAGTGGAAATGGGATCGAGTCACAATGGACTTTGTGTCCGGACTGCCCTTGTCAGCAAGTAAGAAGGATGCGATATGGGTTATTGTTGATAGACTGACTAAGTCGGCTCATTTCATCCCCGTACGTACAGATTTTTCATTGGAGAAACTAGCTGAATTGTACGTTTATCAAATTGTGAGATTACACGGGGTACCTGTTTCTATCGTGTCGGATAGAGATCCGAGATTCACCTCACGATTTTGGAAGAAATTGCAAGAAGCTCTGGGCACCAAGCTGCATTTTAGCACTACTTTTCACCCCCAAACCGATGGTCAATCCGAGCGGATAATTCAGATACTTGAGGATATGTTGAGATGTTGCATCCTCGAGTTCAGTAGTTCATGGGAACGGTATTTACCTTTGATTGAATTCGCTTACAACAATAGTTTTCAATCAAGTATTAAGATGGCACCTTACGAGGCTTTGTACGGTCGTAAATGCCGTACACCATTGTTTTGGACCGAGCTCGGTGAAAGTAAAATTTTCGGAGTTGATTTGATTAGAGATGCTGAATAGAAAGTAAAGGTAATCCGTGAAAGTATGAAGGTAGCCACGGATCGTCAGAAATCGTACGCAGATTTGAAACGAAAAGACATCGAGTATCAGGTGGGAGACAAAGTGTTCCTTAAGGTTTCACCTTGGAAAAAGATACTCAGGTTCGGCCGTAAGGGCAAGTTGAGCCCAAGATTCATTGGGCCGTACGAAATCTCCGAACGAGTTGGTCCGGTTGCGTATAGATTGATTTTGCCCCCGGAGCTTGAAAAGATTCATGACGTCTTTCATGTTTCGATGCTTCGACGCTATCGATCTGATCCATCGCACATAATTAGCCCATCAGAGGTTGAAATTCAAGTTGACATGAGCTATGAAGAAGAACCGATGCGTATCCTAGCTCGTGAAGTGAAGGAGTTGCGAAACAAAAGAGTTCCGCTAGTAAAGGTGTTATGGCTCAAACACGGGATCGAGGAAGCTACTTGGGAGATCGAGAGCTCGATGAAAGAACGATACCCAAACCTATTTACCGGTAAGATTTTCGGGGACGAAAATTTCTTAAGTGGGGGAGAGTTGTGACAGCCCAAAGTTGACCCTAGTCGGGAAGTGGTTTCGGGACCGCTAAACCGAGTCACCGAAATGTTTGAATGTGATACTTATTGTCTAGAATATGTAATTAAGAATGTGTGAAAATTTCAAGCTTCAATTTGGTTGATTTCATGTGAATTTAGTCAATAGGACTTATGTGAGAAAATTCTAAAATGTGATAGGTCAATGTGTGAGGACCTATTAGTGCATGTGGACAAAGGGGGGACTTGCATGTCAAATTCCCCCCTAATGAGTAGTGGCCGGCCATGACAAGGAATGATGGGCAAAACATGTCATGAAACATGTTTTGTTAGTGGAAGAATAAAATAAGGAGTATGGGTAATAAAGAAATGGAAACAAAAGAAAAAAAATGTGTGGTTGCCCCCCCATTGCCGTGAGCTAAAGAGAAGAAAAGAGAAAAAAATTTGTGTTCATCCTTTCTCACCTTCATTTAGCCTAAATTAGAAAGAAAAACAAAGAAAAAAATTTCTCATCCTTTGGTTCATCCTTGGCCAAAAATTTTAAGGAGGAAAGAAGAAGAAAGGTGAAGAGGTTCGGCCATGCATGTAGCTAGGCTAAGGTATGTTTGATGATGTTCCATGAGATGCATGCATGTTTTAGTTGTTAGCTTGAGTTCTACCTAGCCCATGGTCTAAATCTTGCTATGTGATGGAAATGGCACTTGACCATGGATGCATCATTCTTGGTTGATGTTTGATGTTGTGGTGATGAGGCAAGAGGATGAGTTAAGATTCGGCCTAGGTGGAGGTTGTGTTAATGCCATTGCATGCAAAATATGAAGCTTGTTAATGATGCATGTGATGATGGCTTGATGATTCTTGAACCTCCTTTTTAGCATTTTTGTGTGAGCACATATGTGCATTGGTTGCTAAATGGAGAAAAATCGGCTAGCAAGATGTGTGCTAAGGCCGAATGTAACTTTGCATGTTAATGAGCAATGCATGTGTTAAATTGATGAAAAGGGGGAGGATGCTTTACTAGTGTGTATATGTGTGTATTAAGTGTTGAAATTGACCCCAAAAATAGACATGCATATTCGGCCAAGGGGAAAGAAATTTAGCTAATATGTTGTGTTGATGCATGATTTTTGCATGTTTGAGACTTTAATGTCTAATGTATAAATATGGGCTAAGTGCCTTGTGTTCATCTTTTTGATGCCTAAATGATGAAATCAATTTATTTGTTTGATTAAGCTCAAGAGCAAAGGGGAAATAAATCCGATAAAGGGAAGGAAAAAGTGGTTGAATAGCTAGCGGAATCGTTCGACAACACCCGAGGTAAGTTCTTGAGTAAGAGAGCTTAAATTACGATGTGATTAAATCATGCTCTATGTGAGGCTATTGAGCCGAATGTGCAAGGATGATATGTGTCTTGTGTTTGAGTTTCGCAAATGAAAATGAAATATGAATGTACCATGAATTATTGTTAGATGTGCATGATTAATTGAATGCTGTCTGGGCTAAGTCCCGAAGGCTTTGTGCTAAGCGAATATATCCGGACTAAGATCCGAAGGCCTTTGTGCGAGATACTAAATCCGGGTTAAGTCCCGAAGGCATTCGTGCGAGTTATTAAATCCGGGTTAAGTCCCGAAGGCATTCGTGCGAGTTGTTAAATCCGGGTTAAGTCCCGAAGGCATTCGTGCGAGTTGTTAAATCCGGGTTACGTCCCGAAGGCATTGTGTGAGTTACTAAAACCGGGCTATGTCCCGAAGGCATTTGAACGAGGAGCTATATCCGGTTAAATCCCGAAGGTACGTGATTTGGTAATGAATGAGCTTGCTGTAAAATTCCAGCGAATACTCGAAAAACATCCCAATATGGGGATATGTTACGTATGTGTTGAATTTAATCGAGCCCTTACAAATAAATGTTCGCTCAGTTGATAAACGAGCTACCGGCCTTCGGCTAAGTTAGTCTATTGTGTATGTACATAAGGGTTGTTAATGTTGTGAAGCAAGTTTGATATCGGTAAATTGCGTATTATGAAATATTCCATTTAGCTAAATGTGTGTTATTCTTTGTTTATGCTGGAATTTCTTGCTCAAAACTTACTAAGCATAAATTGCTTACTTCGTTCCATTGCTCCTCTGTTTTATAGATTTTTTTGGTTCTCCAGCTATCGGACTCGGGATCTTGACGTCGAAGTCGCCCACACTATCAAAGGCTCTTTTGGGTACTATTTTGGTTGAATTTTGATATGGCATGTATAGGACTACCCATTGTTGTCTTTCGAGTACTTTATGAAATGTATAAGTGTACAGCCATGCGAAAATGGCTTGTAGAAGTGGAGTATGGCATTAGACCATTCATGTTTATGAATGTATAAATGGTTTCATGATGTAACTATAGTTGGAATGGAAGTGTTGAGCAAATGATCAGCCACTGGAATGGCTAAGTATGATCATATGTGGGCTTATGTTTGACAAGGCCCTAGTTGGTCCATGAAACCCCAAATTAGGTAAGGTTTACTTTGAAAACAGAAGCTGATAGCAGCAGTGGTGTGGATTGGAAAAATCACAAGAATTCGTAGGAGTGGAATTAAATAGTGAATAAATTATGTAATCGAACCTTGATGAATCTACTTTCATATGGAAGTAACGAAACAATCATAGGAACAGTACAGTAAGAGATATTCGGGTTCTTGTGGAACAGGGCCAGAACAGTTTCTGGATTCCCTGTTCCGCCTTTGGAAATTCACTATAAATTGACCAGAGATAGTTAGGGGTCATACCATATATGTATGGATTCCTCTCTGAGTCTAGTTTCTATAGAAACAAACGGCATCAGTATTGAAGCTCTGTGCAGAGAGATATCCAAGTCGTAATGGGAAAAGGTCAGTGTAGTCGACCCCTGTAACATGGGAGACTTTGACTAATAAACTGTACTAATTGGCCTGACCAAAAATTCTAGAAAAAAATACATAGGTGGGGAAATGAGTCTATTTTCAGGGAAAAATCACAAAACTGATTTTTGAGTTGTGAAACTCAAGATATGATTTTTGAAGCGACTAGTACTCAGACTGGGCAGTGTCTGGAAAAATTTTTCAAAGTTTGTTAACATCTCGTGTCCGACTCCGGTGTCGGTCTCGGGTTCGGGGTGTTACACCTTCATCATCCTTGCATAAGAATTTTAGCAATTAAGCATCTTAAAGAACCATTGGTCGGCTGCCTTGTAGAGCCATCAGCAAAGGAGCAGCGTAAAGAAGCGAAGGAGCCTCGTTAGTCAGAGTCTTGGGTGACAGCCACTCTGAATTGGGTTTAATCTTTCTTTCCTTTAATTTAATTTAAAGATGTTTGCTATGTGTTCTTTGTTCTTATTTACAACTATGTTAGCTTAATTTTATTTAATCTAGGATGATTATTTTTATTAAATAATATTTATTTGATTTATGCTTATAATGTTTGTGCCTCAATCGATCATGTTTTCAATAAAAATCAAGTCTGTATTTCATTCATACGTGATTGAAATGCACCTGAATTAGCTGAGCGAACCTAACCAGACGACGACTAATGGATGTATAATTGAAATGTGCATGCTCAATTTAGATCTTAACCCGATTGAATTGTAGGTTGCATAACAACTCTAACCATGTTTTGTTATCTACATAGTTTTTAGATTTGTGTGATTAAATTGTTTCAAACCTAACACGTCCCTGTTACCTCACACTAATGCTCAGAAACCTTAGTAAATAAGGATCAATAAAATGCGTATTTACTAATTAAAGGATTCCAAAAGGACCTAATATGGTTTCCAAACTCATGAAAGATTGAGTTGCCATGGAATGCTTTTCTGAATGCTATTAAGCATGTTGATAATAAATTGAGTTTAATTAAAGTAATTGTCCTAGTTTATTTATGTTATAATTGTTGCAAATTGTGCTTAATTTTACTAAAATCTATTTCATTCATATAGTTTGGATACTTAGGATAATTTGCATTAGGGATAATTGCATTTAGTTTAATATATTTTAATCACCACTTCTCAACTATATTGTGATTTTTATTTACCAAATTGTTAATATAATTTAACAAATTAAGTGACTTAGCGAAAATACAATCTCTGTGGAGATGAAAACTCGATACTTACTTATTACTTGATAACGACTGTGTACACTTGCACAAACCCTAGCGTTACAAGTTTTTGGCGCCGTTGCCGAGGATTGTTAACTGTTGCCATAGTAATTTTTTTCGTGAAATTATTTATTTTCAATTTGATTTATTTCTAACATTACTAACTTATTCTTTTTAATTTTTATGATTTTCTTTTCAGGTGTTTATGAACATAGATCGAATTATCGATTTACTCCTTGTAGACCCTAAAATTGAGCAAACTTTGTTAAGTTAAATTTTGAGCTTAACTTATTCAACTAAATTATCTTAATTATTGATAAATTCTTGAGCAATTGAATTTTAAATTAGCCTACTTTACATTAAGTGCATTCCATACCTTGATAATTTATTTTCGTTCCAATTTAACAATTTAAGGTTATTTTTGAGCCATGTGCGAGATAGGGACATTTCGATGTTTCGAATGGACTGAATTTGGAAACTGATTTTCACGAATGAAGCTGTTGGATACGGATGATCGTATGATGTTTTTGAAAATTAAATTGACGTGGTCAAAATACAAAAATTAAAGTGACCAAATTGACCACAAAAGACATTGGGACCAAGGGCAAGATTCAGTCCAATTTAGAAGTACAGTAGGCCGAATATGTGACAAAGTCAGCAAGTGGATCAGATTTAATTTTGATTCAAATTTCCCTCTTTCTAGCTATGACCGATTCAGCCTTGAGAAGTTAAGTAGGAGTGAAAGTCTAATTGAGCTACTTTTATGCGATAAGTGAGCAAAAATCAAAGAGAAGAGGGATTCTAAGTTACCCGATTGGAAGCTAATTTTATTCCATAAAAAGAGGAGAAGAAGTAGCAGAAAAAATCAGCAGGATAGTTCATGTTACTCCACTCAGAAACTCCTCTAATTAACCAGCAATTGCCGATCAAGCAGCTGAAAGAAAGCTCGATGATTAGAGAGGCCCTTCCAAACAAGATTGGTTCGAAATTCATGTTGTTTTCAATTGATTCTTGTTTTGTTTTACTCACTATGAGTGGCTGAATTACTCTTGCTTAGTTAGACACTCATGAGGCCAAGTACAAGTTGATTCCAAGCCATAATATGTTTTAAATTCAAAATCGGTATTCCTTAATTGTTTGTTTTTATCGTTCAAGGAATTTTTCTAAATCAATTGGATTGATCACATATTTAATTTAGGAATTTTCTTATAATCATCTAAGTACAAATTGAGTAATCAAATTTCTTAATTAAACTTAGAGTTGGTGATGATTAATTGGCTTGCAGCTAATTAAAACAACTATGGCTTTAATTTTAGAAGCCACTGGAGGATTTTCTATGGTTAATGCTAGGTGAAGCCTCTAAAATACTAAATGCACTTTTAATAAGTTGAAAAAGAGATAATTAAAGGTAGGTTTTCAGTTATGAATGTTCTCTAATTGGATAAAAATTACTGGAGATAGGAAGTCGCTTCGTAAGTGATTTTTTAGCCTTGCTGCAGAATTAGTCTACTAGGATAATTTAAGGTCGCAAATGACTTTAGCTTGGCAGATTGAGCAGTCAATAACTAAGCATTCTTTCTCTTTATTTGATTGATAATTTTAAGCATTCTTAATTGCAGTTTCATTTGTTCGTTACCTTATATTATTTTAGCAAACATAGAAGCACGAACCCCCTTTTTCTTGCATGCATGTGTGTGATTTACATTAGCTTAATTTCAACTCTTGTCAAATAGATTTAATGCGAGCTTCTTCGTGGGATGATTCCCTATTTACTCTATATTACCAGTTAATATTGGTTGAATAGCGGATTTAATGTGGTAGATGTAACGATAGCTACCAAATTTTGGCACTGTTGTCGGGGAAGCGACATAGTCAAATCTACTTGATTTTTAGAACTTATTTTGTTTTCTTGTTTTTGTTTATGCAGATAGATTAATTCCTTTGGTATATGTTATTAAGGAGCGGACGTCGAACATTGAAGTCCCGTGCTAATTTCACCGATCAACAAACCGAATCTTACAATCCCCATGCTAAGCCTAACGATCCAGAAGACATTGACATGGCCAACCAGACCTTGAAGCAATTGGTCACACCTAACCTGGCTGCTCAACCACCATCTATCACTTATCCCGCCCTTGATAGGCCATTAAAGCTCAACTCGAGATTCCTGAATTTGTTGCTGAAATTCAATAGACTACCAGGTGAGGACCCATACCGACATGTTAATGAATTTATAATTACTTATTCAACTATTCAGCCAGATGGTATTGAGGAAGAACAAATCCAGCTCCGAGCCTTCTCTTTTTCATTACAAGGTTTCGCAAAGGATTGGTTATATTACATGCCGCCGGGTTCATTCACGACTTGGACAGGCTTACGTAAAGCCTTTCTTGAGAAGTTCTTTTCGGCATCAAGGATAGGGTCGATTAGGAAGGAAATTTGTGGAATTAAGCAGCTGGTATGTGAGTCATTAAATGAGTTTTGGGAAAGATTTAAACGGCTATGTGCGAGTTGTCTGCAACATTAGATAAGTGAGCAGCTCTTAGTGCAATACTTTTATGAGGGTTTGACGCCATCGAGGAATGATCGATGCAGCGAGTGGAGGTGCACTGGTCGATAAAACACTTGAGCAAGCCCAAAATTTGATTTCTAATATGGCACAAAATACATAGCAATTCGGTTTCAGGAGGTCTGACATGGGTAAACGAATGGATGAGGGCCAGTTGAGTATGATGGAGGCTCAATTAGTAACTTAACAGCTATGGTAAGTAAGTTGATGACTGGAAGTAATTCGAAAGCTTTGTTGTGTGGCATTTGTTGTTTGGAAGGTCATACCATGGATGTGTCTGACATTGCAAAAAGGAGAAGCTAATGCCGTTTTCCTGAATCAAAGAAGGTATGACCCATATTCAGCTACTTACAATGAGGGATGGAGAGACCACCCTAATTTCTGATATCAAAACCGATCCACACCCCCTGGATTTGAGTAGCAAAATTCCCGACCATATAATATATCACAACAACCCAATCAAAACCTTAGTGCCGAGACTAAGACTCATACCATGCTCGAACAAATGATGAAGATGATGTCTGACCAAAAGAAAGAAACTGGTGGAAGATTCCAGGCTTTCGAATCAGCTGTGAAGCAATTGCAAACTAGAGCCTCATCGACCGATGCTAACCTTGGGAACTTGCAAGCACAGGTGCATAACCGATTGCCATCACAGCCAGTGGCAAATTCGAGGGATAATGTTAGTGCAATAACCTTGCAATGTGGGAAGAAACTAAGACCTATACTCAAAAAGGTCCAAAACAGCAATGAGGAGAGTGAGACCAAGGTAAAAAAGGGCCAATTCGGTAATAGAACAAAGGAGAATTTAGCCATGCCAAAGGTGGATTCACAACCGTCACAAACAACACCAAGGGAGGCAGAAAAATAACACCTACAGCAGTCCCCTGCTTCGCGCGATGCAAAAAACTTTGAGCAAGAAACGCAGGCCTTCGAGCCTCAAGTAGAAGGAAGATCGAATGCTAATGACCAGCAGCGATCTTATGTGCCAAAAGCTCCGTTTCCACAGCGCTTAAGGAAGGAAAAATCAGACGACATCAATGCTGAAATTCTGGAAACGTTCCGCAAGGTACAAGTTAATATTCTATTAATTGATGTAATTAAACAAGTGCCTAGATATGCTAAGTTTTTAAAAGAGTTATGTACGTCTAAAAGGAAATTGATTGGAAATGAGAGGATTAGCTTAGGCGAAAATGTATCTGCGGTATTTCAAAAGAAACTTCTTCCTAAATGCAAAGATCCTGGAATGTTTTCGATACCTTCTAAGATAGGAGACCTTAAACTTATAGAGCTATGCTTGATTTAGGAGCTTCTATAAATGTCATGCCAAGGAGTATCTACGACAAAGTACAATTAGGTTCATTAAAAGAAACAGGACTGATAATTCAACTTGCTGATAGGAGTAATGTCTACCCTGATGGCATCTTAGAAGATGTTCTAGTGCAAGTAAATGAGTTAGTCTTTTCGGTCGATTTCTATGTTTTGGACATGGGACCTAATGATAATTTGATTGATGTACCTTACTTTTAGACAGACCTTTCCTTAAGACCGCTAGAACGAAAATTGATGTACATAAAGGGAAATTAACTATGGAATTTGATGCTATGAGATATCCCACTGATATTAATTATGTGTTTGCTCTTGATGTAATTGATAATTTTGTTCAAAATATTTATGAATTAGGAGAAGATGAAGAGTTAAAAGGCGTTCTAGCTAAAAGCATCTTCGACATCGATGAGCATGAATTTGTTGTTTCTGATTCTTTGATTAATTCAGTTTGTGCATTAAATTCTCCTCAATTGACACACTTCAAATCGATCCTCCCTAGCCTTAAGGTGACTAATAAGCAAATTCCCTCACTAATTTCAGCACCTAAACTTGAGCTAAAAGAGCTGCGCAAAAATTTAAAGTACATTTATTTAGGTGAAAATCAAACTTTGCCGTTGATAGTGTCGAATGCCTTAACCGAGATCCAAGAATCCAAGCTGATTAGAGTTCTTAGCGAGCATAAAGAAGCCTTTGTTTGGACACTAGCCGATATTAGGGGACTTAGTACGACTTTGTGCACTCACAAGATAGCCTTAGAACCAAACTCAGTTCCTAAAAGAGACCCCCAACGCCGATTGAATCACCGATGATGGAGGTAGTCAAGACAGAAAATTTAAAATGGTTAGAAGCTGATGTTATTTATCCTATAGCTGATTCAAAATGGGTAAGCCCGATTCATGTTGTCCCTAAGAAAGGAGGAACCACAATAGTTACCAATGAGGAAGGGTTAGAAATTCCTACAAGAGTGCAGAACAATTGGCGGGTTTGCGTAGACTATAGGAAGCTAAAAAAAGCCACTAAGAAAGACCACTACCCTCTACCATTCATGGATCGAATGTTAGAAAGGCTAGCTAGTCGCTCACATTTTTTCTTCTTAAATGGCTATTCAGGTTATTTACAGGTACCCATCGCACCTGAGGATCAAGAGAAGACTACTTTCACCTGCCCGTTTGGAACTTATGCCTTCAAGAGAATGCCTTTCGGATTGTGCAATGCACTAGCCACATTTCAAAGAGGTATAACGAGTATTTTTTCAGATTTTATTTCACATTTAATGGACATGTTTATGGATGACTTTACTGTTTATGGTGATTCATTTGACCAGTGTTTGCATCATCTTGTGTTAGTCCTTAGGCGTTGCATTGAGACTAATCTGATATTGAATTTTGAGAAATGTCATCTCATGTTTGAGAAAGGTGTAGTGTTGGGGCATGTCGTCTCAGCTAGAGGTCTAGAAGTTGACCAAGCCAAAGTTGAGGTGATTAAAAACTTACCCTATTCGAGCACTATGATAGGAGTTCGATCTTTCTTGGGGCATGTAGGTTTCTACCGTAGGTTCATCAAGAATTTTTCACAAATATCTTCATCTTGATGTGCATTGCTAGGTACGGATGTCACATTTGAATTTAATGAGAATTGTAAAAAATCTTTTGATGAACTAAAACTGGAATTGATCACGTCACCTATCATTCAAGGACCAAATTATGCATTACCCTTCGAGATTCTATGCGATGCTAGTGATAAGGCTGTTGGTGTGGCACTAGGACAAAGAAATGGTAGAGAGTCTTATATTATTAGGTATGCTACTGAGCTATTAAACCCGGCTCAATGCAATTACACCACAACCGAGAAAGAACTCTATGTCATAGTTTTTGCCTTAGAGAAATTTAGAGCATATTTGCTAGGAGTCAAAATCATTGTATTTTCTGATCATAGTGCTATTAAATATTTGTTGCATAAAAAAGAGGCTAAGCCTAGATTGATTAGGTTGATTTTGTTGTTGCAAGAATTCGACCTAGAGATTAAAGATAAGAAGGGTAAAGAAAACCTTGTGGCTGATCATTTGAGTAGGATAGAGACTGGGGACGTGGGGAGTGAGCTGAGTGATTTATTTCCCGATGAGAGACTTTATAGCGTGTCTAGTGTTTTTCCATGGTATGCCGACATAGTGAACTACTTAGTGACTAAAGAGTTCCCAATGAATGCACCTAGGCACTTGACAGAAAAAATTAGAAGTCAAGCCCGATTTTACTTCTGGGATGAGCCATACCTTTGGGATTTGTGTTGATGATAATGAGATAGAATCCATGCTTAATTTTTGTCATTCTTGAGAGGGTAGGGGACATTTTGGACCTAAGAGAATAGCTCATAAGATACTTGAGTGCAAGTTATATTGGCCGACTATTCATAAAGACTCATACGCATTTTGTAAAAATTGTGCATCATGTCAAAAGTCTGGCAACTTAAGTAGTAGAAATCAAATGCCATTACATAATTTTTATGTTTGTGATATATTTGATGTGTGGGGTATTAATTTCATGGGGCCTTTTCCTTCTTCTTTCGGTTATTTATACATTCTTGTGTGTGTGGATTACTTGTCGAAATGGGTAGAAGCATTTCCAACTAGGACCGATGATGCTAAAACTGTGGTAAAACTTCTTAAGACCAACATCTTAAATAGATATGGAGTACCAAGGGCTATAGTTAGGGACAAGGGAACACATTTCTGTAATCAAACCTTGAAAGCCTTATGTTCACAATATGGTGTCACCCAGAAAGTATCGATAGCTTATCACTCTCAAACCAATGGGCAAGCTGAGAGTACCAACAAGGAAATTAAGGGAATTTTAGAGAAGATTGTTAAACCCAATAGGAAAGGTTGGAGCCAAAGGTTAGATGAAGCATTGTGGGCTGTTCGAATAGCCTACAAAACGCCAATAGGGATGTCACCTTATAGGGTTGTTTTTGGAAAGGAATGTCATCTTCCCGTAGAGCTAGAACATAGGTCATTTTGGGCTGTTAAGCAATGCAATTTGGACTATAGTTTGGCAGGTGAAGAGCGCAAATTGAAGTTACAAGAATTGGAAGAGTTGCGCTTAGAGGCATATGACAATTCGGTCATCTACAAAGGTAAGTCGAAGGCATTTCGTGACTCAAAGCTGATTCGCAAAGAATTTAAGGTGGGGGAGAAGGTACTACTATTTAATTCTAAGCTTAAACTGTTTCCCAGTAAGTTAAAATCAAGTTGGCTTGGACCGTTTATAATAACTGAGGTGCATCATCATGGGGCAATCGAAATTAGGAGCCTCGAAACTAATAAAATTTTCAAGGTGAATGGTCACAGGTTGAAACATTTTCATGAAGGGGAGCAAGAAGCTTGGTTAGAGGAGATCAATCTTGAGGATCCATAAGGAATTGCAATGTCGAGCCAACGACTTCAAACAAAGGAGCTTATGGGAGGCAACCCAGTTATTCAGAGAACTTTTTCTTTTATCTCTTACATTATTATTGTTTCTCTCCATTAGTATTTTAATTTTCTTTTGCATTAGGGACAATGCAAACAATAAGTATGGGGGAGAATCATTTCATTAATTTTCTAACATATTTGATGTTTGTTTTTAGCAAATCTCATGAATAAAATTTTATTAAATTTCCTTAGAAAAAAATGAAAATGTATTCTACGAATTCAAGTTGATTTTTGATTGTTGTATGTCGATTGTTTGGGTTCAATTTTGTTTTCAATTGACTGATTTTGGTTCGAGAAAAAAAGAGTAGAGAGAAATTCCCTGTTTAATTTTGTACTTTAAAATCGGAGTTGGATCAAAATTAGTCTGCTTAATTCATCAATCATGTGGTCCTTATGAGGAGTTTGAGCCTAGAGAGTAAAGTTGGGACATCCATGCCAACTTGAGAGGTCGTTATTCATTCATGTATGATTATTGTTATCGACTGTCAATTACTCTAGAACTTGCTTTAGATCTTATTAAGTTTAGTGATACATTTGATTTACATGAATATGATTTAAGAGGCATTAGGAGTTAAGCCACGATTACTTATAAAAGCCGACCTTGAAACTATCTCCAATTAGTTAGCCAATTTGAAGCCTTAATTCCCCAATTTTTTATTTACCTCTAGAAATTGAACCAAGCTTAAATTAACTCACCTTCTTAGGCTAGTTAATTCAGTCTGGAAGGTCATCTTGATTTCGACATATGGTTGGCCGATTGAAGTGCTATTTGGGGTGATTTTTTAGCTAGAAATTAGAGGCTGATTCGCATATAAAAAAGAGAAAAAATTAGTAAGTTGTAGCATCTTTATTAAACGAAAGAATACGAGATCACATTGAAGCAAGACTGCCAAGTTCGGTGGTTGGAAATTGAAACGATTAAGGGCTGTTTGAATCCGTCATCCGTACCTCCTTTTTCTAAAAATAAAAAATAAGAGAAAATAAGAGAGATTGATGACTTCCGAATGATTTTACTAGCCTAAGAGAACTAACTCCACCATCCAAATCAATCCCTCCCGTCCTTAAACATTTCCTTGGCCCCATTACAACCTTTACTTAGCCTCAATTATATTTATGAATTTTATGTGTTGTGTTATAAGATAAGGTGGACAAGCAAGCCTATGGTGGTTAATTACTATTGATTTTCAATTTGATAGCAGCATACTAGCCTAAACATATTGAGTGATGAGTGTTAATAATTTTTTCTCTTTCCGGTGAGGATTGATCAAAGAAGCATTCGTGAATTTTGATTCAGTGTTGTATATATTTGTGGATTTAAAGTAAATTTCCCTGTTCTTTGATAAACAAAAATTTAGGATTGATGAATCCAAAATTCATCCCAAGCATGAACGTTGCAACAAACCTTGATTCGACTTGATTTCTTAAAATCCAGCTTGATTCTTTTTGACTTGACCCTTGACTCTTCGGGATTGCTTAGGGACGATCAATAGTTTAAGTATGGGGGAGTTTGTTAAGTTAAATTTTGAGCTTAACTTATTCAACTAAATTATCTTAATTATTGATAAATTCTTGAGCAATTGAATTTTAAATTAGCCTAATTTACATTAAGTGCATTCCATACCTTGATAATTTATTTTCGTTCTAATTTAACAATTTAATGTTATTTCTGAGCCATGAGCGAGACAGGGACATTTGGCTATTTCGAATGCACTCAATTTGGAATCTGATTTTCATGAATGAAGCTGTTGAATACGGATGATCGTATGCTGGTTTTGAAAATTAAATTGACGTGGTCAAACTACAAAAATTAAAGTGACCAAATCGACCACAAAAGACATTGGGACCAAGGGCAAGATTCGGTCCAATTTAGAAGTACAGTAGGTCGAATATGTGACAAAGTCAGCAAGGGGATCAGATTTAATTTTGATTCAAATTTCCCTCTTTCTAGCAATGACTGATTCAGCCTTGAGAAGTTAAATAGGAGTGAAAGTCTAATTAAGCTACTTTTATGCAATAAGTGAGTAAAAATCAAGGAGCAGATGGATTCTGAGTTACCTGATTGGAAGCTAATTTTATTCCATAAAAAGAGGAGAAGAAGCAACAGAAAAAATCAGCAGGATAGTTCGTGTTACTCCACTCAGAAACTCCTCTAATTAACCAGCAATTGCCGATCAAGCAACTGAAGGAAAGCTCGACGATTAGAGGGGCCCTTCCAAACAAGATTAGTTCAAAATTCATGTTGTTTTCAATTGATTCTTGTTTTGTTTTGCTCGCTATAAGTGGCTGAATTACGCTTGCTTAGTTAGACACTCATGAGGCCAAGTACAAGTTGATTTCGAGCCATAATTTGTTTTAAATTCAAAATCGGTATTCCTTAATTGTTTGTTTTTATCGTTCAAGGAATTTTTCTAAATCAATTGGATTGATCACCTATTTAATTTAGGAATTTTCTTATAATCATCTAAGTACAAATTGAGTAATCAAATTTCTTAATTAAACTTAGAGTTTGTGATGATTAATTGGCCTGCAGCGAATTAAAAAAACTATGGATTTAATTTTAGAAGCCGCTGGGGGATTTTCTATGGTTAATGCTAGGTGAAGTCTCTAAAATACTAAATGCACTTTTAATAAGTCGACAAAGAGATAATTAAAGGTAGGTTTTCAGTTATGAACGTTCTCTAATTGGATAAAAATTACTGGAGATAGGAAGTTGCTTCGTAAGTGATTTTTTAGCCTTGCTGCCGAATTAGTCTACTAGGATAATTTAAGGTCGCAAATGACTTTTGCTTGGTGGATTGAGGAGTCAATAACTAAGCATTCTTTCTCTTTATTTGATTGATAATTTTAAGCATTCTTAATTGAAGTTTCATTTGTTCGTTACCTTATATTATTTTAGCAAACATAGAAGCACGAACCCCCCCTTTTTCTTACATGCGTGTGTGTGATTTACATTAGCTTAATTTCAACTCTTCTCAAATAGATTTAACGTGAGCTTCTTCATGGAACGATTCCCTATTTACTCTATATTACTAGTTAATATTGGTTGAATAGCGGATTTAATTCGGTAGACGTAATGGTAGCTACCAAACTTTCAGACAAAGAAGACGTGAATGAACAGCTCAAAGACAAGTCGAGATGGACCTTGGAAATCAGAATCAAGACCAAGGTAATTAAGCCGATAATGTACGGAATTCTATCCTCATTGCCGATGATAGGGATCGAGGCATTAGACAATATGCTGTGCCACTTTTCAGTGAGTTAAACCCATGAATTGAAGGCCAGATATTGAGGCAACCCAGTTTGAATTAAAACTAGTGACGCTTAAAATGCTACAAACGGTAGGCCAATTTATTGGTATGCCCACGAAAGATTGACATCTCCATCTTTGATTGTTTATGGTGGTGAGTGATTCATTCAAGATAGTCAGTGTAACTGAAGACGTACTGAGGTTGAAGTTGCTTCTGTACTCGTTGTGAGATCGAGCACGAGCATGGCTCAATTCATTGCCTCCAAGTTCCATATCTACATGGCAAGAATTAGCAGAGAGATTTTTGGTGAAGCATTTCCTACCTAGCAAAAATGCTAAGTTAAGGAACTAGATCACAACTTTCGAACAGCTTCAGGAAGACGCGTAGCCGGAGTTGATAAAGTTGACTCCCTCATTTCGTTATCAGCTTAGGTATCGTCTATTTCCTCTATGTTAAAACAGTTAACTGTTAATAGTACTAATAATTTTGCAGCTCAGCCACCAAGTCCGTTTGAAATACTTTCATGTGTGTACTGTGGGGAAGGTCATTCTTTTGAGAATTGTCCATTAAAGCCCGAGTTAGTGTACTATGTGGGGAACCAATACCAAAATAGGAGTGGACAAGGACCTCAATCCAACCTCTACAATCCTTCATGGCGTAATCATCCTAACTTTTCTTGGAGTAACCAACGAAATAGACCCAACCAATCTCAAGGGTTTAATCAGCAAGCTCCAGAACCACCTCAAGTTGAGGCATCAAGCAATTTGGGTAAAGAACATATCAAGGCAATGGCATTGCGGAGTGGTAAAATTCAAAAACCCCGATTGATTGATGTCGAAGATAAGCCAGTTGAGAAGAATCAACCAGCTGTTCAAGTTCCTACACCAAAGGAATTGGTCTGACAAGGTAAACCCTGACTTAGTGAATTTAGATATTTTAACATCCTCTTTGGATACAAATTTACCTAATCAGAAAAGTTGTCCGGTTCAACTGAAAGCTTCAGCACCTTCATATCCGCAAAGATTGCAGCAACACAAACAGAAACAAGATGTGCAATTCAACAAGTTTTTAGATGTTCTGAAGCACTTACACATCAATACTCTATTAGTGGAGGCTTTAGAACAAATTCTGGATTATGTGAAGTTTATGAAGGATATACTTCCAAGAAGAAATGACCGAGTGAGTATGAGACTGTTTCCTTGACAAAGGAATGCAGTGCGTTCCTGCAGAACAAATTGCCACCGAAATTGAAAGACCGAGGAAGCTTTACTATACCCTGTAACATTGGTGAATCTTACTGCGACAAAGCTTTGTGTGACTTAGGAGCGAGTATCAACTTGATGCCTAAGTCTATTTTCAAGATGTTAGGGATAGGTTAAGTAAGATCTACAACTGTGACGCTTAAGCTAGTGGATCGATCTTTAGCATATCCCGAAAGAAAGATCGAGGATGTTTTGGTAAGAGTCGATAAATTTATTTTTCCTACTAATTTCATTGTCTTAGATTTTGAAGCAGACAAGGAAGTGCCGATCATCCTTGGAAGACCTTTCTTAGCCACGGAAAGAACTTTAATTGATGTGAAGAAATGAGAACTCACCATACAAGTTCAAAATGATCAGGTAACCTTAAACATTCTTAAAGTGATGAAATTTCCCGATCTGGCAGAGGAGTGTTCAGTTATGGAAGAGATAGAAACCTTGGTTTCTGTGGAAAGCAATTTTAGAGAAGATCCATTGGAGAAAGCCTTAGATCTTGACCCTTTGAAGGATGAAGAAGGTGAAGAAAACATGGCTTTAATGGAAGCCAATCCGAGAAATTTTATTCAATCCACACGGTTTGAACCGTTGGAGTTGGAAGTCAGAGAATTTCTACAACCCAAGTTGTCAATTGAAGAACCACCTAAACTCAAACTAAAGGTACTTCCTTCCCATTTGAAATATGTTTATTTAGGTGTCTGTTCTACTTTGCCTATGATTATTTCAAAAGAACTAACGAAAGATCAAGAGGAGCAACTAATTGCTGTTCTAAAGAAATTTAAGAAAGCAATTGGTTAGACCATAGCTGATATTCGAGGTATAAGCCCTTCTTTTTGCATGGACAAAATTATTTTAGAGGAAGGTGAAAGAGCTTGGATTGATGGGCAAAGGAGGTTCAATCCTATTATGCAAGAAGTTGTGAGAAAAGAAGAGATTAAATGATTAGATGCGAGAATCATCCATCGTATTTCAGATAGTTTGTAGGTAAGTCCGGTACAGTGTGTGCCGAAGAAAGGTGGAATCACGATTGTTGAAAATGAGCGTAATTGTAACACCCCTTACCCGAGACCGTTGCCGAAGTCAAGCTTGAGGCATTACTTTACTTAACTTAAAAATTTGGGGCATAAAATTTTACTTTTGAAATTAATTTCACTATTCATAACAAAGTTGTCCACCTGCACAACAGTTACTAATTTAGTTATAACTCGATCTACGAAATTCAAAATTTAAATCCGTAAATTTCCCTAAAACTAGACTCATATTTCTTCTTACCATAAATTTTTCAGAATTTTTGGTTTATCCAATTAGTATAGTTTATTAGTTAAAGTCTCCTCTGTTTCACCACTCGACTATCCTGACCTCTTGTCACTAAAAATAAGCTTTCTCATTGTAGGATTTTCATATTGTGTTCTCACTTATTTCTACAAAAAAATAGATTCAATAAGGAATCTAGAAATATAAAATACAACTTATAACCATTTTTTACAATTTTTAATTATTTTCTAAACTAAGAAAAGAGGACTTAAAAAACAGTTCTGACCCTGTCACACTAAAATTCACTTATCTTAAAATATAAAATTCATTTTGCTACACCATTATTTTTATATGAAAGTAGACTCAATAAGATTTAATTATATATATAATTTACCTTCTAATTGATTTTATACTATCCTAGGTGATTTTTCAAAGTCACATCACTGTTGGTGCTTGAAATCTGTTTCTTTGCAAATTTTACTCTTTCATGATTTCTATGCATGATTTATCACCTAAACATTTGTAACAACAAACACCTTCATACTTAGCTATTTTAACAACAATTCAATATCAAATACTTACATATCATTCTTTAGCAAAATCATAAACACAAACATTCAAAATAACTAAGTCCCTATACATGCCATAACCCAAACATGGTTCATCATAAAATACCGAGTTGTTGTCGTTGATAGTGTGGACGATCTCCGACGTCTTTAAGTTCCCAAAAGTAGCTTTACAACACTATAAGAGAAAGAAAAAGAAAAGAAGTAAGCATAAAGCTTAGTAAGTTTACTAGCAAATAAATAACAACATTTAACACAAATAATTAAACTCAAATGTCAAGATCTCTAGTTTACTCTTTATTTAATCTCATTCTCGTACTCTTGCTGGTTTACTTAGTTAACTCATGATCATAACTTATTCTTCTCTTGCTGAAACATTGAATATCAATTGATAATATAGTAAGTTCTTAACTCTTATAACTCATCTGAGCTTTCCATTTATGCTTTTAAATGAACTTTCATTAACATGATTCGTTTACTAGCCCGTTGAGCCACGTTAGAATAATAAGGATACTTGGGTCTTTTCATATAATAACATGCCAAAGCCATGTCCCAGACATGGTCTTCCATGGGATTTTTTCATATCGGTGCCCATGCCATGTCCTAGACATGGTCTTACGGGGGACCTCTCATCTCGGTGCCAACGCCATGTCCCAAACATGGTCTTACATGGGACCTCTCATCTCGGTGCCAACGCCATGTCCCAAACATGGTCTTACATGGGACCTCTCATCTCGGTGCCAACGCCATGTCCTAGACATGGTCTTACATGAAACCTCTCATCTCATTGCCAACGCCATGTCCCAAACATGGTCTTACATGGGAACTCTCATCTCGGTGCCAACGCCATGTCCCAGACATGGTCTTACACGGGACCTCTTTACCCAAATGTCATGACATTTGTATCCGATACATTCCTCATGTTTCAACGGGGCTTTTTAACACCGATTTTGTGTCATCTCATACTTGAGTCAACATTAAATAAATTCATAAAATAAATTCATAATTTCTGGAAAATAAAAATATTAATAATAATTGAAATATTGTATTTATTTACCGTAAACTTACCTCGGTACAAAATATAGCCAAATTCACCAACATAGCCTTCAACTTTATTCTTTCCTTTGTCTAACCTCGAGTTTCATTTTTCTTAATCTAAAATAGAAAATTTAACTCATTTAATACTCACATTTATCAAAACTTCCCTCGACTCTTACTTTGGCAAAATTATGATTTTGCCCCTAAATTTTTACATAATTGCATTTTCCCCAAGGCTCAGAAATTAAAATTCATCTCATATTCTTATGTTTTATGACATGCTGAACATTTTTCCCTTCTATGGAAACATCAAATTCCCACTCTAACACTTACTTATAAACATTAGGTATTTTTACCGATTATGTCAACTTACTCGTTTTCACTTAAAATCGCTTAGTAAAAGTTGTTTAATATAATTTCTAGCTTCATATTCCACCATAAAAGATCAAAATAAACACATTTCACCTATGGGTATTTCTCCAAATATGAACCCTAGGTCAAATTATTGTTAGAATAGGCTAAATTAAGCTACTGGGATCTCAAAAACGTAAAGAGCATTAAAAACGGGGCTTGGGATCACTTACTATGGAGCTTGGAAGCTTGAAAACCCTAACTATGGCTTCTCCCCTTGCTAAACTCGGCCTAATGAAGAAGATGATCAAAAATTGGCTTTTAATTTTGTTTTTAATTCATTTTAATAACTAAATGACTAAAATGCCCTTAATGAAAAACTTTGGAAACATGCCTAACCATGTCCATTTTTGTCCACTAACTTAACCAATGGTCTAATTACCATATAAAGACCTCCAATTTAAAATTTCATAACAATTGGACACCTCTAACATATAGAACTCAATTTTTCACTTTTTACAATTTAGTCATTTTGACTAAATTGAGTGCTCAAAAGTCAAAAGTTTTAAACAAAATTTTCATGAAATCTTTCCTTGAAATTGTAGGCCATAGAAATATAATAAAAATAATTTTTTCCTCATCGGATTTGTGGTCCCGAAACCACTATTTCGATAACCTTAAATCTGGGCCATTACAGTAATGAGTTAATTCTAATAAGAATTGTTACCGGTTGGAGAATCTATATTGATTACAGAAAGTTGAAAAAATCCACTCAGAAAGACCATTTTCTGGATCAGATGTTAGATCCTAAGGTAGCCATGCGATTCCTACATAAGCATGTGTTTACACGATTTAGGACACCAATAGCTATTATTAGTGAAGAAGGTTCTCACTTTGTGAAAAAATGGCTGAAGTGGTTGCTTGAAAAATATGATGTGAAGCACAAGATTGCTACTGCCTATCACCCCCTGTCTAATGGGCAAGTTGAAAGAGTAAATCGAGAAATCAAAGGTATCCTTGAAAAGGTAGTACGCCCTAGTAGAAAAGATTGGTCTCGAAGGCTCAATGATGCATTATGGGCCTATCGAACAACATTTAAGACTCCGTTAGGAATTACTCCTTATCGGTTAGTCTTTGGAAAGGCATGTCATTTTCCATTAGAATTGGAGAATAAAGCTCACTGGGCTTTGAAGAAGTAAAATTTTTATCTTAAGCAAGCTGGTGAGAGAAGGATGTTACAACTGGATGAGTTGGAAGAGCTGAGGTTGTTTTCCTATGAGAATGCCAAAATGTGTAAAGAAAGATCAAAGAGATGGTATGATACTCATAGACAACTTCACGAGTTTAAAGAAGGTTAGAAGGTGTTGTTGTTTAATTCAAAGGAAGCTGAAATCTCAATGGAAAGGAGCCTATACCATCTACCGAGTTTATCCTTACAGAGCTAGTGAATTATACAACAATTATGGAGGTACGTTTAAAGTTAATGGTCAGTGTCTCAAACACTACTGGGATGGTGAAGTTGAGCGAATTGAATCCTCGCTCATCCTAGTAGACCCTTAATTTTTCATGAACTCATTGTATAAATGAATAAATAATTAGAACTTATTTTCTTAATTTATTACATTTAGTTAATTCTATCTAAGGAGATTGAAACTTAAGCAGGACTGCTGTGACCCATCCAACCTTTCTTGGGAATTAATTTAATGTAATTTGTTAAGAAGAAATTTTCTAGTTAAATTTTTCAAGTTTCATTTTGTTCAGTTTAAATTTTAAATTTTATGTTAATAAAGGGGGTCAAATTTGGCCCAAGTACTAATCAATTTTTTTAAAGATACAGTCTGAGTTTGAGGCCCTAGACAACTAAAAGGAGGGAAAAGAATAGGATTTGCTGTTACACCCATTACTTGCCGCCCAAGTAACTTTAATGTAGCTAAACTTTTGCTACATGTTGCCCTAATTTTTCCCTATATAAACCCCTCTTCATTCTACTAATTTTCATATAACTCAAAGAAATTTGCTTCCAACTTAAAAATCCCTAAATCTCTTCTTTTTGCTGTAACCTTAAATCCCGAAAGAAACCCCAGTCCTTTTCTTTATTTTTTGCCAAAATTCCCTATTGCTACCGCAAAGATATCACCGCCGCACCATCCTTGCTGTCGCAAGATTTTTGCCGTAGCAAGTTATACCAACTTTGCCGATTTCTCTTTTCTCTCTTGTGCAGAAACTCTGCTGAATTTTTAGGAAAAATACCATGTCTGGCAAAAGAACTAGATCATCAAAGACTACTCCTGAAAACCCGATTATGGTTGATGAAGAAGTGAAAGAATGATTTGATTCAATTTTCAAGCATCAAACTATGATGCCGAAAAAAGGTTTTAACCTAAAGAGCAATGATGTGATGATTGTTCCTGTGTAAATTAGAAAGATAATCAATGCTCTCAAATGGGAACAATTTGGTGATGCTCGTTCACTTCTCGATGATGAACTAGTTTGAGAATTCTATGCTAGTTTGATTACGCAAGATGCTACTGAAGTCATTGTTCGAAAGAAAAAGGTACCTCTTACTTCTAAGTCCATCAATGATTTGTTTAATTTACCGGATGTTGAAGAAGATGAGTACTACCCTATGATGAGCAATATCAGTTGGGATTTTCTTCAACAAGTGCCTAATGTTGTGACAAATTTGGGATCCCAGTGGATTATTAGAAAGTATGGGAGCCATTCTTGTCGAAGGGAATACTTGAAACTAGTAGCAAACGTATGGTTCTATTTTGTTTGCTACAGTTTTATGCATTTCTCACACAGTTCCACCATCTCGATGGAACTAATGCTCTTGTTATATGCAATCTTTATAGAAAAATAAATTATTATTGGGAAAATTATCCTCAAGGAGATTCATGATTGTGCTAAAAAGAAGGCAAAAAGTGCTTATTTCCCATCATTAATCACTTCACTTTGCTTAAGGGCCTGTGTTAAAACACAAGCAAATCTGAAGGGGCAGTATGTTCAAGGGTGTATTACAAGTCACGATCCTGAAAGGTTGGTAGAAAGAGTGCATGAGTTGAACCAAGGTGAGCAAGAGGAACCAACTGAGCCAGAAACCGAAGAGTCAACAAATAAAACAAAAACTGAAGCTGATTTCGTTACAGACACTGAAGAAGAAGAATCTGATAAGGAACCAAATAGTCCTCAACCAGCTGAAGGAGCTGAAAACCCTGAACCTAGGGTTGAGCTAGAAGAAGAACCAGTCAAGCCATACGTTGAACCTGAATATACAACTCCCATGCCGACTTCTGCAAGTACTTTAAGGAAATTAGGGTTGTCAATTTTGATGGATATGTGCAAGTTCATGCACAATTAGCAACAAACTTACTGGAAATATGTAAAAATTAGAGATGATTCAATTTGAAATACTTTTAAGAATATCTCTAATACTTTTATTCCTGAGTTCCCAGATGCTATCTCTGAGACATGGACGGAAGAGACTGACGATGCAAGCGAAGATGGAGCTAAAGAAGACAAGGGGAATAAGTCAGAAAAGTAAAATGGGGGATTCTTGTCTTGTTATTTATTTAATTATTTTTCAATCTTTAGGAATTTATTTCTTTAGTAATTAGGATTTAATTTTTGCAAAATAAAACATAGCATGCATGAATAAATACTTTTTTAGAAAGAAAAAGATTAAGCGATGTGGTAATGGGAATGAACATGTCTAGGATTAGGTTATTAGGAAAGACTTGGTATTTAAGCAGTCTTAATGACTCACCTCTCTTTCTTTACAACCCTACTTGGTGTTCAGTTTTCATTCATTACTTTATTCTCGCAATGACGACGTTGCTTCTTTTTAAAGGGGGTAAGGCAAATTGCTCAAATTTTTAAAATTTTCAAGTATGTTTCAAATCATTCTTTCATAAGTATGTCTTAATAAATGAATGTTTAGAGAAATTATTTTTTAATAAGATAGCTTGTATGTAAGCATGAATGATGATTTTATCTGAGTGATTGTATGTTATCATGCAAAATGGAATGTTTTTATGATCTTAGTCTTAGGTAATGTTTTCCATGAAAACTTAGTTTCTCTTGAGATTAGACAGACATGAAGGTTTATATCTTTAGAATTGACTTAGTAACTTTCTTGAGGCGAAATCCTAGGGGACATAAAAATCTAAAATGATATAGGCACTATTTTTCTTTGGATCGTTTGAGCCTTTTCAAGCCCACCTTATGATATTAGACCCTTGAAACTATAATTTTGAGCTTAAAGGCCTGATCATTGTAATAAACCTACATTATAAGCCAGTACCATCTTTTGAAAATTATCCTAATTTTGGACACCTATCTTAACTAAAGTTGTCTTGGGAATCAACATTTGAGGAAATTTTCATAAAGATGTATGTGCTCATGCTTATATATATATATAAACAACAATAAAGAAAAAGAAAGAGTGAAGAAAAATTTTTCCAGTCTCTAAAAAGAAAATGTATGAGTATGTGTTCAAAATAAGTTTGGGGGTGTTCCACAGGTTCACTTGAAGAAAAAGGTTGAATTTCGAGAAATCCAAGACAAGTTAAAGGTTAAGATTTTGAAACCGAAATGTCCCATCTCTTAAAATCCCCTCCTTTAACCGAGCCCCATTACAACCATATAAAAGATCTATTGATTTGATGATTATGTCACCTACATTAGTGGAGAGAAAGTAATAAGTTCAACATATGAAGATCATAAATAAGTCTTATGATTGTTTTTCTTGATTGATAAGAATTTGTGTTGAATGAAGAATATTATCTATGACTGTGACATACATGCAAACTATGATTCATGTTGGCATATCTTGAAACTTAGAATAAAATTTTCAAAATGTTTGCATATGAGTTACTTGTTAATGAAGAAGATCTAAGAGCATGAATTTAGTGATGCATGATTATGAGACAAAGATTGATGCTACTTACACTCTTCACCAACTGCAGAATAAGAGTCCATAAGCTATGTGAAGCTCAGCGAAACACTTTGCCAAGGAATTGGAAAAATAAAAGTGTTCATAGAAAAAAAATACTACACTTAGGGCACCGGATCCAATAGTCTCCCACTTACCCTAGTGAACTATATGAGTCATGTTTCGTATTTCTATGCTCTCTATATTCTATTTGTTTCTCAAAACTCCTAGATAGTAGATTCCTGGTAGAAAAATATGAAGGGTTTCTCCTTAGATGAGATTTTTGATCGCATCCACTATTCTTTCAACCACTACTATCTCCCTTATGATACTTTCTATCAAAGTTGTAACAGCCTATTTTTCAGTGTTTTCAAAAATAATGGTCTCGAGGTCACAAATCTAACGAGTGAGTCTGTAAATATTATTATTTAATATTTACGAGCCAAATATGGTATTTTATTAAATTTTGGTTTGATAATTTTTGTTATTTAAATGAATAGTTAAGTTCAAGTATGTTATCCCTAAAGTTTAGCAGTTTTGGAAGACAAGGTATTAGGACCTTGTTTTTATAAACAGATGATGTAAGTACGGCTGGGAGCTCATCAAACTCGACTCAAGCGTCAATCGAGTTTCCAAAAGGGACCTTATTTCAGCCGAATATAGACATCGTCATTAAAGAGTTCATTTAACTTAATTATAGTCGAATTTCTTAATAGTTAAGTTTTGTACATCTTGTCCATTCGGCTATCCCTAGTAGCTTATAAATAGTTTATTTGTTTATTGTAAAAGGTTACATAATTTGATTATTAAACTTAATAGAAATTTTGTTCTTGTGAGGTTACCTCTCTCTTCTTTCGTTCGAGTCTCGAAGCGACTTATCTAACTTGTTGTGGCATCAATCCGAACTCAATTGAACTTATCACCAAACCGGTGTGGCATTAAACCATCTTTTAATACCTTTGTTCTTACCTCCATATAGGTAATGGGTCAAGGTCCACTTTCGCTTGAGTTCATTTTTCCATTTTCATTTATCTATCAACTTATAATTTATTTCTTTGTGAAACCGAACCTATCATTCATCAAACTAAGCCCATCTTTTGAATCCATTTTGCCTACTTCTGCTTATAAATCAACCTAACTCCATCAAGTTACAAAATCGAACGACTCTTCTCGTTGACGATCGGGCAATCAAGTGACTTGACTCTACATCATCGAGCCAGCTCACATCAACTGATCCAGTAAATATTTACGGAGTGAGTATATAGGTGTATTAAATTTTGGGACAGAAATTTTAACATAGTTAATTAAGGAAAAATGACTAAATTGTAAAAGATATAAAAATTAATCATTTTTCACTTTTATTGATTAAATGACATAATTTGAGTATGTATGAGGAATTATGAAGTAATTAGGCCATATTGTTATATTGGTTGACAATTAAGGCAATTTAATATGTTACTTATTAAATTAATTATATCATTAATAAAAGTATAAAGAATATAATTAAAATACTTCATCTTTCTTCTTCAACTTGTGAAACCTAAAACACCATGGTTGAGTACTCAAAAAGCTTCGACCATCTTCCTTGCCTTTGCATGGTATGAAGTTTTTATCTTTTTTTAGTAATTTTTATGTTTTTGAGATAGTTACAACTAGGTCCAACTAACTTGTATCTCCATTTTCAAAACTGTTAAAGTTTGTTAAAATTACAATTGATGATTTTTGGATGTTCTTGATGTTAAATGAAAGATTTTGAAGCTTGGAAATGTTTTAGGACTATTTGTTAAGTGAATTTTGTTAGATTTGCGTTTAAAGACTAATATGTAAAAATATTAAAATTAGCATGAAAATACTAAAAAATTTAAGTTATTGAAGGCTGATTATAGATGGAATTAGAATCAGTTATGTGTATTGGGGATTAAATGTGAAATTTTTAATAGTTTCAATTTTAGGGACTAAATTGAAAAAAAATGCAAAAGTTTTAGGAAATTGTGTAAAATGAAACTAAAAGATTAAAAGCATGAATTTGAGTATTATTATGAGATTGGTAGTAGTATTTTGAATCTTAACCATTATATTGATCAAGTTGTTGACTTAGGCAGAAAATAGAAAGTTACTAAATAGTTCTTGGTATCTAAAGCGTTATCGTTTTGTCAGGTAAGTTCATACTATTTCTGTGATTATAAATTGTTATAAATTGTTGTGAATTATATACATATATAAAATGCTGAAATTGGAATCGAACTATGTGGTAATGAATTGAATTATGAGATAATTTCGATGGACCAAGCAAAAGTCTCATATACGAGGCTTTAGATTGATTCCTTACTGGACTGAGCTCTAGTATTTGTTGTGGACTCGAATTTACATGTGATACAAATTTAGCCTAGACTAGTAACCTGTTTTCTTTTTAAAGTTTTAACCTGGATTGGTAACCTTACATGTATTTATGGCCTTGGCCAAGCTATTTTTTTGTGTTGTCGCTGGTTTAGCTCGGAGGGGTAACCTTACACATATATTTTTGTATATGACTAGCTTGGATGAGCATCATATGTTTCCCGCACTGGTGTACTGAGTTCTTTTACAAAGTTCCATTGAAAAGCAAAAGATATATAATGTGAAATTGTATCGTGAATGTTGATGAAATACAAACTCTGAATACCCATACGTTCGTTATTTATTTCTTGAAATTTTTTGAACTATGTCATGATAGGGATAATATTTTGAATAGCTATTTGCAATTAACTATTAAACAAGTAAGGTAAGTTATTGAATTGAATTGTATGAGCTTACAAAGTATTTTATGTACTTACTTCTGTTATTATGTTCTATAGATTTTGGATACTTTGAATGTTTCGATCGGATCAGCAGGAGCTCACACTTACCATCTTTTGACTTGGTGGTTTTTGAAGTTTGAAAGTGTGGTTACTTGTGGCATGTATATAGGGTGTCTACTTTGCAAATTAACGATCATATTTTAGTACTTTGGTTATGAATAAGATTATAAGTAACCTTGATATATTAAGTGTTTGGTATCTAATTGACATTTTGTAGGTTGATGATGTTAGCCAATATTTGAATGGCATTATATGTAAGTTTAGGTAATAGCACGACTTGATATTGAATGTTTGTAATTGTTGATGTTTGGAGTGAATAGTTTGAATGGTATAAAATGGTTAAAGACATGGTTTAATAAAGTATGCTTAAATTGTGAAAATAGATTCTTACATTTTAGGTCACTTATTGACCTTTTGTTATTGATCTCTTAGTTAAAGGCATGAAAAATCTTGGCATGAATGTTAATGTTTTGGATGGTTGAATTGTGATGCCGTTGAGGGCATATTGGTAAGGTTTAGATTGAATGTTTAATTACCATCTTTTGACATGTTTTAGTGACTTTTGAATTGGTATAAATAGATGTAAATGGTATAGCTTGATTTTTAAGAAAATATGGATGACATTGCTTGTGTTTAAAGGTTTTTTGGATATATCTGCCATATGACTCTGTGCCCCACATGGTTGTGTACACGGTTGGTAACACGACCGTGTGGTCGATTTAAAATTTAAAATTTTAGGTCATGATATGATTGAATAGCATGGAAATGATTGTAAATTATTATGAATTGATCTTTTTGGCTTTGTTTGAGTGGTTGGTGACCCCTGATTTGCATTTTACCTGTTATTTTGTAAATGTTTCAGATTGGTTCCGATTTAGTTATGAACTTGTTCAAAGGTTCTCGTAAGCCAACTAAGACTCGGATTTGATTGTAATGCATGTTTAACATGGAATTAACTTGTACTTATTGATTATTGAGTAATGTTGAATAAATTTCTTATGAATGTTTCGATTTACTATTGTAGCATCCTATAGCTCGGGTACGGTGATTGGACCGCGTATAGGGTGTTACAAAAGTGTTTTGTTCACATGTATTTTCTTTGGTGTTTAGTTATTTTTGAACTGATATAGTGGCATAGCTTTTTCTATACCTCATATTCAACCTTTATAATAAAGTTTAGCAGTGTAACTCTACTTGACATTTATTCATACTATGGACCTATCGACTAGGATAAAGACACAACCAGATGTCGATTTCCTCGAATCCCAAAACTTTTAGAAGTCTGAGCTGATATAATCAATATGAGTAAGATCTCCTCCAAAATACACAAGCATATAATCCCTTGCTCGCTGATCGACTGTAAACGTCACAGTAATAATGTCCAAGCGTACACTGTCGATGCAAGTATAATAGACAGATGTGAGACTGTCGGATATCGATCCCATAAAGATGGTTGTCTTTTGTCTATTAATGTCGATGTAATAACAAGATAGAAACAAGATAAATTGTGAGGATAGTTGTCAAAGAAATAACTCGAAAACAATAAGATAAAGTATGTTATGAATAAATTGGGATCCCCAACGTGAATCTTTAGCAGAATAATAAGTACTCGCAATGTATAAAAGATAGGTGATTGTCGACTCTATAAAATTCAATGTATTTCTTACCAAATGCCACTCCTCTATTTAATTTGGGACTTAACCATGCACATTAACCTCACCTTCCGACGAGGGCAATATAGCACTATTAAGAACAAGTGGACTAAATTCCTTTAGTCCTTACTCAACTTCCGCTGTAATGCTTATTAGCTCAAACTATCAATGCACCTTCCAGTGTTAGTTACTGTAATAACACTTCCGTGTTTGAAACATTCAAACCCCCAAGATTAAAAAATAAAATAGATTTAATAAGATAACATTTAACCAAGAATTCATTATACTTCCATACAATAGAAAATATAGATTAATCACCAACATCTCCAAAGAAAGAAGAAAGAATCGAGTGGAGAAGACTATTCCTAGTTAACTCGATTGAATGTCTCAATTTACTCTTGTCTTGAACTTAGAACTCCTCGTTAGGAATGGATCTACATCAATCTTCACGTTGGCTCACCCAAGGCAGGTTTAAGCTACCATAGCCGCAAGCTTCAAAAATAGGGTAAGAAAAAATAGTGGTAAAAAAAATTCCTCTTTCAATTCTTCTCACGTTAACCTTTTATGTTTTCCTCTACAATACAAGTGTCCTTTCCTTAGGATTCTTCAGTCCTTGTTCGTACAGGGTAGTGACACCAGACTGGACAACTCACGTATTTTTGGTTTTTTATCCGATAGCTGTCAATTACAATGAAAATTCTGGACGCAATCTGGAATTAACTAATGCAACAACATTAGTGCAAAAAGATAGCAAACTTAAGGATAAAATAGACTAGGATTCACTAGGTTATAAAATGCAATTTACTAAACTAAAAATGCTAAAATGTATGCTAAAGATAACTAAATGGGAACAAATTAACCAATAAGTAGGGAGAAACATATGTTCTTTCTAGTACAATCACACCCCCAAACTTAAGTGTTTACTTGACCTCAAGTAAAATAGAAACTAGCAAGGCTACAAAAATTTTACTAAGGAAAATGATCATTCTATCAACTTGAACCCTCTAAATTCCAAATGAATGAATCACATTTAGATGAAAGAATATTGCTTCGACAATACATAAGCAAGAATGAGTAAGACTGGACTTTCATCATGGCCAGCATCTTACTTCAAATCCTAAATTCTATCTACCAATACAACATTTATTATACAATAAATATGTAATGACATGAATATGCAATGACAAAAAAATGTAGTGACAATGTGTACTAAACAAAATGTGACTTACAACTATATGCAATGCATGAAAATTACAGCTACAACTTTAAAATAAAACTAACTCAGTTATCCGTAGCCATTGCTGTACCTACATGATGTTTCTTCCTTCTCTTTTTATTCTCTTTCTTACGCTTCTTGTCCTTGGAGTACTTTCTTTTCTTTTATTTGGGCTTTGCATGGTCTTCGGATTGCTCTTCAAATTTTGACACAGCCCCGACATCATTGGTTTCTACTTGTATGGGAGAGGCTACCTGAAGTGGTAAAGTATAGACCACAATTGCCAATGAGTTATCCTGTCCTCACTGGTGACTTCAGCAACTTCCATTGGTCTCGCTCCATCCAACTTTAGATTATCAATATTTACACCAACAGACTCGAGTCCAGTGACAATGTTTACATCAAAGTCTTCCTCTTCTCTTTCTTTCTCTTCTTCAATAACTTCTTCTTCTTTAGGAACGATTTCCTCTTCTGTAGCAGTAGCTTCCTTCTCAAGAATAGTGTGTTCTTGACCAGCAAAAATATCATCCTCAAACAAACTATCAATCTTGCGTAGACATTCCTCACTGTCCCTAGATACTTCGTCTTTTCCATTATCAGAGGCTTGCACACTGGGAGGAGATGCCACTGATCGGTCCCGATCTTTAAAATTATCATTTATAGATGAACATTCATAGTTTCGAATGATCGGTGGGAATACTGGGAATTCTGGTAGAGTGGAAGGGCTCAATTGACTTAATGTGGCGATAATGGAACTATTCCAAACTTTAGTATAAGCATAAAATCAATTCTGGGAGTTCTCCATATCTTCAATTGTAGCGACAAGTTTGATATGCCTGTTGCTGATAGAAGTAACCATTTTCTCAACATCCTTCAGCTTGCGCCATAATGATGTCTTTGTATGCAGGTTTGTTCCTTTATTGTCAGCTTTGGCTTTGCCCTTCCTTATCATGCTGATTCCAGCCTCCTTCAGTATTAGTGTTTCTATGCCACGAGTCATTCTCTTAACAGAGGCTTCATTAATTGGACCCGTATTATCCATGATTTCTTCATCTCCCTGGGGTACAATTCATTTTTGTTGACACAATGACATAACCAATGATGGGAAAACCAAAATGCCAGTCTGCCTAGCGACACATTCAGTAATTTCTTGATGTAGTATTGCGCCGACATCAATTCTTCTACCCTTGATAATTGAATGTATTAGACACAATCTGTCAAGGTTAACGGTGGTGCTGTGGGTAGATGGCAGTAACCTGCAGTTAACAAAGTGAAACCAAATTCAACTGCGCAGTGTTAGGAAACAGTGGTGCATAGTAAAATTCTTTGAATGTGACCCTATCTACACTGCTCCTTCAATAACAAGTCTTGTACCAACAAGTTCCTTTTTTTCTTCAGTCACTTCCACAAAGAAATCAGAGTGTTCATCAACATCGACCGTAATGTTGTACAGTTCATTGATTATTTTGGCGTCTCATGAAATGAGACCTTCATGAACAAAAATAAACTCTAATTCTTGGTCATAGAGGTTGGCATAGAACTCATGTACCATGGAAGGGGAATAGCTTCCAGGGTGTACACAAAAATTTCCCCATATTAGTTTACAAATGGTTCGATGAATTTGTTTGCCCAACTTCTGTTGTTGCGATAGGGAAATGCCTTGTTCGGGGTGAAAATTTTTCCGCAATATGTTGTCTTCAAATTGTTCCATTGCCACTTTATTCAAAAAGATTACTGGTTCCTTTTTCTGCACTGGCCTGGGGATTTTGACTCATGAACTATGTTAGCGAAGGACGCATGTTGTTCAGTAGATTTGTTGGCTTTCTTGGTCAAACCTCTTGTTCTTTCCATCTTTTGTAGAGGGAAGACGATTTTAAATGAAAAAGGTAGGACCTTGAGTAAGGAAAAAGAATAAAAAAGGTTGCTTAGATGCTTTACAGTTGACACAGTGGTATAGACTTTATAGGCAGTGAAAGAGTAAGATGTAGAGTTGTGATGTTTTGTGGAAAGATACAAAGCTATCGGGAAGAGTTGTGTCCAGTAAGAATTGTGCCTACTCAAACAAATCAAATGGTTGGGTGGGTTTTGATCCAACGGTGGAGCTTGAATTTCCCTTAATTTTGATTAATGGTAACATAGTGGTATGGAATGCATTGAAAACCAAATCTTGTGCCGACATTGATACCTTATTATTCTACAAAAAGGAAAGAAAACAAGCTTTACAAAACAGAAATAAAATAAGATGAATTCGTAGAGTAATAAATTAAATATTTAAAATGTTTGGACCAAATTAATGGTCTCTGCCTGCTCTTGATTTTTATTTCGAAAATTGTGTTTCAATCTCTGCCCATTGACTTTGAACCTGTGTCCATCACGTAAATTTTAAACTGTGATTCCACCATGAGGAAATATGTCGACAACTTCGAACGGTCCAGACCAACGTGAACGCAATTTACCTGGGTGCAATTTAAGTCGAGAATTGAATAATAAAAACTGTTTCCCCATGATAAATTGTCGCTGCAAAATAATCTTGTCATGCCATCGTTTGGTCTTTTACTTATAAATTGAAACATTTTCATAAGCATTTCTTTGAATCTCCTCTAGCCCAGTGATGTCCAACAACCTTTTCTTTCCAGCAGCTTCATAGTCCATGTTCACTTGCTTAATTGCCCATATCGTTTTGTGTTCCTGTTCAACTGGCAAGTGACATGCTTTCCCAAAAACCAATTGATACAACGATATCCCCAATGTAGTCTTGCATGCTGTCCATAAAACCCATAGAGCGTCATCCAATCAGGAGGATCAATCTTTGCTCGAAAGGTTCACAACCTTCTCGAGAATGTTCTTAATTTGTCGATTTGATACTTCAGCTTGTCCATTGGTTTATGGATGATAGGTAGTGGCCATTCTATGATTAACTTCGTATCTCTTTAATGTGGCCGCCACTTGGTTGCAATGGAAATGTGTACCCTGATCACTAATAAATGCCCTTGGTGTACCAAAACAGGTGAGTATATGCTTGTGAAAAAATTTAAGCATTGTCCTTGCATCATCATTTAGGACAGCAACAACCTCTTCCCACTTCGAGACATAGTCAACAACAACTAATATATAAAGATTTCTCACGAACATCGAAAAATTTAACTTCCATAATTAGCTATTGAAACATTTCCTTGCGTTAGGAAATAGAACTGGTGCGCTGGCATTTACTGCATTGATTCACGAAGTTATGAGCATCCGTGAACAATAATGGCCAGTAAAATCCTGATTGGAGAACCTTAGCAATAGTTCTCATACCACCGAAATGACCTCCATAAGGAGCATCATGACAGTGCTTCATAATTGAGAGCATCTCCTCTTCTGGAACACAATGCCGAATAATGTTTTCATTACATACCTTGAATAAATACGGCTCGTTCCAATGGTATTTCACTACATCATGAAGAAATATTTCTTTTTTTATGGGCCTTGATACTCAGGGAACTTTCCATACACCAAGTAATTAACCAAATTTGCACACCAATGAGTTGCATCGACAACGAATAACATCTCATCTAGGAACATGTCGACAATTTGAAGTATTTTCCCATCTTCGCTGCCAATTTCCAATCTAGACAAATGATCAGCAACTTGATTCTCTAACCCCATTCAGTTTTTTATCTCGATGCCAAATTCTTGCAACAATAATATCTATCGTGTCAGTCTTGGTTTAGCATCTTTTTTCACAAAGAGATATCACAACGTAGAGTGACCAGTGAATACCATAACTTTTGTGCCGACAAGATAAGAGCGAAACTTGTTGAAAGCAAAGACTACGGCCAGTAATTCTTTCACTATGATGGTTTAATTGAATTGAGTCTCTGTAAGAGTTCCCCTAGCATAATAAATGGCGTGAAATATTTTTCCCTTGCATTGTCCTAGCATTGCACCCACGGCGAAGTCACTTGCACCGCACATAACTTCGAAAGGTTGAGACCAATTCGGTGCAATGACAATGGGTGCACTGACCAGTTACTTCTTTAACTGAATAAAGGCATCCAGACATGCCTCTGAAAGAGGAATATTTTATTCTGTTCCAACAATGGGCACAATGGTTTTGCAATTTTTGAAAAATCCCTATAAACTGCCAATAAAATCCTCCATGTCCAGGAAAGCTACGAATGCATTTCACATTTGTAGGTTTGGGTAATTTCTCGATGATTTCCACCTTAGCTTTATCTACTTGAATACCCTAATTAGAGATGTGATGGCCCAACACAATGCCTTCAGTGTCCTCATATCACTTCAGTACTATATCCAAGTTGTCAGCACAATGATCAAAATCATTCCCATAAACTAAAAAGTCATCTATAAAAAACCTCTAAAGAGTCTTCAATCATATCTGAGAATATTGCCATAATACACCTTTAAAATGTGGTTGGTGCATTGCAAAGACTGAAAGGCATATGACGATAAGCAAAGGTACCAAAGGGGCAAGTGAAAGTTGTTTTCTTCTGATCCTCTAGTGCAATAGCAATTTGATTGTACTCAGAATAGCTTTCTAAGAAGCAATAATAAGCTTTTCCTACAAGTCGATCTACCATTTGGTCAATGAAGGGAAGTAGAAAATGATCCTTCTTTGTGGTCGTATTCAATTTGCGATAATCCATACAAACTCGCTATCTCATGGGGATGTTTGTAGGTATTAATTCACTCTTATCATTGCAAACCACTATGATACCACTCTTTTTTGGGACACATTGCACTGGACTCATCCACTTGCTATTAGAAATTGGCTAAACAATTCCCGCATCAAGCCATTTTATGGTTTCCTTCTTGACAACTTCTTTCATTTTCTCATTTAACCTTCGTTGCGGTTCAATCAATTGCTTGCCTTCATCTTCTAACTTGATTTTTTGCATGCAAAAAGAAGGACTAATACCTTAAATATTCACAATATTCCAAGCAATAGCTCGTTGTGTTGCTTGAGAATATGAGTCAATTTCTTTTCTTGTGTTTCATCTAGTGTTGCGAAGATAATAATTGGAAGAGTATTATGATAACCTAAAAATATGTATTTTAGATGAGGAGGTAGTGGTTTCAATTCAAGAGTAGAAGCTTCTTCAATCGATGGTTTGAAAATTGGATTTGTTCTGTTGGTTAAGTCTAAGGATTCAATTTTCCATCTGTGCTTGATTTTAACATTACTAGCTTCAATTGTGCTACCACGATTTTTTAAGGATTTCGTCTCATATTTCACTGTAATTTTTTCAACAACGACTATACTTTGGTTGTTGAATTCTTCCTCAATTAAATCATCTAGCACATCATCAGTATGACACTCTACTTTATCCTTGTGATGAACAGACTTAAAAACACTGAAGGTAACTTTTTCATTGTTAAGTCTCATGGTTAGTTCTCCTTTATAAACATAAATAAGAGTTTAGCCGGTGGCTAAAAATGGTTTTCCCAATATTATAGGAACGTCCTTGTCTGCCTCGTAGTCAAGCATGATAAAATTAGTCGAAAAAATGAATTTACCCACACGAACTAAAAAATCTTTGATTTGCTCTTCAGGTTGAGCTAAAGATCGATCTACTAGTTATAATGTCTTTGCAGTAGGTTTCATGTGACCAATTCCCAATTTTCAAAAAGTAGATAATGGCATGAGGTTGATGCTAGCTCCCAAATCACATAAAGCCTTGCCCAAATAATGGTTGCCAATTGAACATGGCAACTTGTTTGTCAAAACAACACTATAGCCTTCTATAAGTGCAATAGTTTCAATATTTGTGAGTTTTTTCTTCTTGGACAAGAAGTCTTTCATAAATTTTCCATAACTCAAAATTTATACCAGAACATCCAACAAAGGAATGTTGATCTGCAGTTGTTTCAGTGCATCCAAAAATTGCTGATACTGTTTATCATTTTCATTCTTCTTGAATCTTTACGGGAAAGGTACAGGTGGAAGTACATCCGGTTGCGGTGACACTTTTGGCTGTGTCCACGATTTTGAGGGTCGAATATAAGGCATATGAGTGACAACTTGTGGTACCTCATTGTTGGATACATCGACAAGCTCTTTAGATGCACCCTTCCCATCAGGGCTTACGTCATCAATGTATGGGGATGCTACAGTAGTATCTATAACCGGCTCACCAGTTTGTTTACCACTCCTAAGAGTGATGGCTTTACAGTGCTCTTTCCCTCTCAGATTGGGATTTTTAGTGTCGCTAGGTAATGAGCCTTGTGGTCGAGTATTCAGATTTGAAGCAAGCTGTCCTAATTGTGCCTCCAATGCTCAAATAGAAGATGAATTTCCTTGAATAATAGCTTCTGTGCAAGTATGCTCCCGCATTAAAGCCTCAAGAGCAGTTAATGGGTCAGAAGTAGAAGCTTGTGTAGACTATTGTTGTCGTTGTCCTTGATCATTCGGGTTCATCATTTGTGGCTGCATCAGAGTTTGATGTAATTGTATCTGACCTTGTTGTGGATACAACTTAGGATGCTGATTGTAGTTCTATTGTTGATTGTAATTCCCTTGTCGTGGATTATAATTGTCCTAAGTAGATGTATTCCCATATCTGAATGTTGTAGCATTTTGTCCAACATTTTGAGTTCCCCAAAACTTTTGGTGGTGTGTAGAGTTGTTGTAAGAATTTCCATGAGAATTGTTGCGAATATTACTGACATAACATGCAGTTTCTACATATTGCAGACAATCTTTGTAACTATGATTGTCACCACAAATTTCACAGCATAAGACAGGAACATCCAATTGTTGAGCCACCTGTATAGGCACAATGTCACTCGTCCCTTGCATATTTTTAATCATGTTTGTAAGAGAAGAGACTTAGGCTGTTAGCCCAGATATTGCATCTAGTTCAATAACTCCTGGAGTAGTTTTTGCTGGTGCAGCTCTAAAGATGGGATATTGATAATCATTCTGAGAAATTCTCTCAAGAATTCTCACAGCCTCATTATAAGTACAATCCAGCAGAAGTCCATTAGCTATTACTTCGACAAGATTCCTTGAATGAGAATTTAGACCATTATAGAAAATCTCAATTTGTGTTTCTAATTGAATTTCGTGCATGGGACAATGTCGAAGAAAGACTTATAATGTTCCCATGTGGTGTGAAGATTTTTATCAACCAGCTAATTACAAGTATTAATATCATTTCGAAGACGAGCATTCATTATTGGTGGGTTAAAGAGTAAAACAAACTGCGTGGCTAGAACATTCCATGAATTAATTGATCCAGCAGGTAGCCTAAACCAAGTGTGAGCTCTTCCCTGCAATGAATAAAGAAATAATTGCAATTTTAAGGCATCATTTGGAGTGCCTTGTTGGCTAAAAGAAGTATAGATTAATAAAAAGGATTTAAGATGTTCTCTCGCATCTTCATGTGGCAGTCCAGCATATTGGCCATTGGAGTTCAACATTTGAACCATCACTGGCTTGAGTTCAAAATTCCCAGCTAGTATTGCTGGCCTGACAACTCCCGATTGTAAATCATCCAAGACAGGTACTACAAAGTCTCGTATAGTTCTACTTTGGATGTGAGCATTATGCGGCAACAATGGATTATGAACATTTTGCTGTTGCATCGAGGGTATAGCTGCATCATCCCCTGGTAAATCCATATTTCTTTGTTCTCGAAGTCTTCTCCGAATAGTTCTTTCAATTTCTAAATCAAAGTGAGCAAGAAAGTTTGAGTTGCCTCGGGTCATAAAACATCTAAAATGAAGTTGAAGAATTAACAACAAAGAAAAATTAATTAGTGAGTACTAAATATTATATAAAGAAAACAAAATGCAAAAAACAAAAACAAAAATAAACATTAAACAAGTGCCATCCTCGACAACAGAGCCAAAAACTTGATTGGGTGTAAACGTCACAAGAATAATGTACAAGCGTACGTTGTCGATTCAAGTATAGTAGACAGATGTGAGTTTGTCGAATATTGACTAACAGGGATGGTTGTCTTTTGTCTATCAACGTTGGTGCAATAACTAGATAGAAACGAGATAAATTTTGGGGATAGTTGTTGAAGCAAAAACTTGAAAAGAATAAGATAAAGTATGCTATGGATAAACTAGGATCCCCAATGTGAATCTTTAGCAGAATACTAAGTAGTAAAAAGGTATAAAAGATAGATAATTGTTGATGCTATAAAATTCAATGTATGTCTTACCAAATGCCACTCATCTATTTAATCTGGGACTTAACCATGCACATTAACCTCACCTTTCGATGAGGGCAATATGGCTCAATAAAGAACAAGTGGACTAAATTCCTTTAGCCCTTACTCAACTTCCGTTATAATGCTTATTAGCTCAAACTATCACTGCACATTCTAGTGTTAGTGACTGCAATAACACTTCCGTGTTTAAAACATTCAAACCCCCAAGATTAAACAATAAAGTAGATTTAATAAGATAACATTTAACCAAGAATTCATTGTACTTCCATGCAATAGAAAATATAGATTAATCACCATCGTTTCCAAACAAAGAAGAAAGAATCGAGTGGAGAAGACTATTCCTAGTTAGCTCGACTGAATCTCTCAATTTTCTCTTGTCTCGCATTTAAAACTCCTCGTCTCATCAGGAATAAATCTGCAACAATCTTCACATTGGCTCACCCAAGGAAGGTTTAAGTTGCCATAGCCACAAGCTTAAAAAATATGGTAAGGAAAAATAGTGGTAAAAAAATTTCTCTTTTCATTCTTCTCACATTAACCTTTCATTTTTTTCTCAACAGTACAGGTGTCCTTCCCTCAGGATTCTTCTGTCCTTGTTCGTACAGGGTAGTTACACCGGGCTAGACAACTCACGTATTTTTGGTTTTTTATCCAGACAGTTGTCAATTACAACGACAATTCTAGACGCAATCTGGAATTAACTAATGCTGCGACATTAGTGCAGAAAGATAGCAAAATTAAGGATCAAATAGGCTAGGATTCACTGGGTTATAAAATGCAATTTACTAAACTAAAAATACTTAATTGTATGCTAAAGATAACTAAATGGGAACAAATTAACTATTCAACAGGGAGAAAAAATATGTTCTTTCTAGTACAATTACTCTTCGTATATACTTGAGTATATGCTTAACTGCTTGCAAGTGTCTTGGATCGAGATTTGCTTAATATTGACTCACCAACCCTACTGTGAAACCGCTATATGAAGTTGTGCATAAAATAACATACATGAGACTTCTTACTGCAGAAGCATAATGAACCTTTCTCATGTTTTCTCTTTTTTCTATTGTCTTTGGATAATGCTTCGAAGAAAGATGAAATCCTAATATAGAAGGTTGAGTCTTATTTGAATCGACCACTGCATAACATTCCAATATCTTATCTATGTATAAAGCTTGTGATAATGCTATCACTTTGCTTTTTCAATTCCTTAGGACCCAAATACCTAGAACAAAATTAGCTTCTCTAAAGTATTTCATGCTAAACTTTTGAGTTAACCATAATTTAAATGATGACAATGTCCCTACAACATTTGCAATGAGTAGAATGTCATCGACATATAAAACAAAGAAGACCACCTTTTTATCCCCAATACATTTATAAACATAAGGTTCATCTATGTTTTGCTCAAATACAAAAGTTTTGATCGCTTGATTCCATGAGTGGGATGCTTGCTTAAGTCCTTATATAGATTTAAGAATTTTGCAAACTTTATGCACATTTCCCATATATCCTATAATAGTTTATTTTTTAGTGGAAATAGAAATGGCAATTTTAGCACCCCGTATTTAGATGATTGACTCGATAAGCGTTAAATATTAATATTTACAAATATATTATATTATTATATTGATTTTTGGCCCGTTAATTTTAGTGAATGACTAGTAATTAAAGGACGAGGACTAAATTGTAAAAACTATAAAACTTGATCACTATTAAATTTTAGTTGATAAAAACCTTAATTAAGTTTTATTAAGGGAATCATTTGGTAAATTAAGCATTATTAGTTATTGGGATTCTTATTGCTTTGATTTAAGTTATAATATATTAAAAATTAAGTTAAAGGTTAAAATTAAAATAAGCAAAAGTTAACATCCATTCTTTATTTCTTCTTCTTCAACAGTGAGAGTCTAAGAAAGTTAGGGAAGCCATAGTTGAACCATATTAAGCTTTCCAACTGTGCATGTAAGTCCAATTCAAGTTTGTTTTTAGTAAATTTTATGTTTTTGAGATTGTTGTAGCTTAATCTAGCAAACTCAAGGACTATTTCATAAAACTGTTAAAAGTTTTAAGTGTTACCATTATTGATTTATAGAATTTCTTAATGTTAAATGATAGATTTATAAATGTTACGAATCCTGTTTCAATGCCCATTCAAACGTAGTAAACAATTAGGATACGATTGACATTCTAATAGGGTTAGAATGTGCACTTGTACGAGTTTGCACTTTGGTGCTTATACATTGCACTTCAGTGCCCCATTTTGAACTTTAGTGCCTCTGTTCACACTTCGGTGTCCCTGTTTGCGCTCTGGTGCCCCTGATTGCATAATCATGCCCCTTCTTACATTACGGTGCTCCCTAGTGTGGTGTAGTTACCCGGGTATCTGAATTACTTTTGCTATAGTTCATCGAGTTAATTAAAATTGTGAATAATTTTAATATGACTCCTTGATACATGTTGAATAAATGTGGAAGGATAGATTGTATAACTTGTTAAATATTGAATTACTTGGCTATTTGACACTACGATGAACTCACTTGTTTCTTGTGTATGGTTACATCAGGTTATTATTATGTTAATCATGTACTTATATATGCAAGATTGAGGTAAGTTGGTGTATAGTTATCTATAAACTTACTAAGCTATTAAAAGCTTACTCTGTTTCATTTTCTATTGTCTGTAGTTGACGTTTTGAGGAACTAGGTTGTTAGATCGACTTCAAGGCTCACACTATTAAGTTTCAGTTTTGGTAGATTTTACATTGTTTTTGTTCCAGTTTTGAGGCATGTGTATAAGTTGTGTCATGAGATCATGTGTTTTGAAGTTTAAGTATTGAAGTTGTAAAATTTGGATTTGGTTATTATATAATGTTAAGTTGAAAGTTATATGATATCCTTGGTTAGCATAAATGGTGGTTATACTTGGTTGATGTCTGGATAATATTGAAACATGTATGCGTTTGATGTTGATTCTTGGTGATACTTGAATAGGAGTTTAAGACATGCTTGTTAAATGACATTTAATAGGTTTGAGACCTATATGGTCAAGATTGGTATGTGTTAAGGAACGTTATTGGTTTGTTAAAAGGTAAGATTTGGAAAGTATTCATGGTAAAATGCACAATTGTAATATATTCTTGTATGTATGGTTGAGATTTATAATTGGAACATTTTGGTGTGGTATTGTTGGATATCTAGGTAATGTTTTAGAGTTTGAGTGTGATGGTGCAGAAATGACATATTGGTTAGACACTTTTAGGTTGATTTATTTCATGTTTATGTTTGATTTTGGATGTGAATTGAGCATGTTTTTATAGGACCATTTTTTGCCTTTGGAATTGCCTATTTGAATCGATTGAGTCTTGGTTAAATGGTATGGATTTAGGTCATACATTTTACCATACGACTGTGTGTCACACGGTTTTGTAACGCGACCATGTGCCATTGGTAACTATAATGCCTGATTATTAACACAGTCTTAGTCTCTCACATGACCCAACCACATAGCTGTGTGAATGTTTGTAAGATTTTACATTTAGGTCCTCATAGCCTCAATTTGTTGTATGAGCTGACGACATGGTCATGTGACTCAATTTTACACGGCTTTAGTCATTGGCACGGTTTGAGTACATGTTTGTGTGATACAACACTATACGGCTTGACCACACAGTTCTGTGATCTCTGTTTTGCATTTTGCCTATCTTTTCTGAAATGTTTCAATTCAATCCTTGATTAATTTTGAAATGATTTCAAATCTTTCGTAAACTTGATTTAATTGAATGTACAGAAGAAGAAGAAAGAGTTTTTCGAGTTAAAATAAGGAAACAGGTCTAAGCGAAGTATGAACAGGAATTTGTCCTTTTAAGTAAATATGCCCGAGGTATTGTTCTGACCAAAATTGAAATGTGTATTCAGTTTGAGGATGGTTTCAATAATGATATCAAAATGTTAGTCGGAGCCTTGAATTTATGGGAATTTGTGGAATTATCCAAACACGAGTAGAAAATGGAGGAAATTTGTAACGATAATAAGTAATGAAAATTAAAGTTCCAAGAATTCAGCAAACGAGGACAAGCTAGATCAATTTAGACTTATACTATAATGAAATTAAAAAAGGATGTTAGTCATTTTACTTCACCTTTAGGATCTATAGGGAGAGACAAATCAAGACCGAGTAATCTGAGATCAGTGAATTCACCAGCTGCTAGTGTGGCCAGAGTTAGAAAAAAGAGTAAACTAGTTTGTGATTACTGTGGTAAAAATCACTAAGCTGTCGTAATTCGGTGTAACATATTAAACTAGTTTTTGCATTTAAGGAGCTTGAATATAAGAATTTTCGTTATGTTTTAGTTAAGTTATCTTAGTTTTATTTACATTTAATAAAATGTGCAAATTGAGTCTTTTCTTGACCTTAGGGGATGAATAAGGCCTAAGGGTGAGCTAACGCACTTTCTGAGTGTGATAGAAACCATTAGAAGATTCAAACTTTGTGGCTTCGCAATTAAATATCAATACAATCAGGCTCTTTCATATACTCTATACTATCGATTTAATTAGCATGCTTTCTTTTTATATTGATTCTATATTGTCTCTGAAACAATGAGGAACTAATGCCTCTATGGGGGATTAGCGAGTCGAGGTATGATCTATTGACTATTTTGTAGGGTTACTCAACGAGTAACCTGTTTGGGAAAGAAAGAATGTGAAACAAACCCTAGGCCTGACAACCCTGAGAAGTCATCAAGGTGGGAATTAACCCAAAATTGGTATGGCCCATCCGTGAACACCTTCACCGCTATCAGTCTAGACTGTGAGGTCAGAAGATAAACAGTCCTTGCTGACTCATTATGTTAGTGGAAGATCGAAGGATCTTGCTAGGGTAGCAACTAGTTGATTGACGAGGAACCAGAAACAACAGTTGATGGAGATTACTGAAGTTAGCTAATCACCCGTAATTCAGATTTGATTTAATCTACCTTTTTATCTCTTGAACTTTTATTTCTTTTACGTTATTTTCTTTTATTGTATAAAAACCTTTAAACCACCCTTTTTATGTTTCCGTACTATAACTGATTCAAAGTACTAATTAGATATTTTTAGTGTTTAGATTAGAATTGACCTAGCATTCGCATCCCTTGGGTATGATCCTCGGAGTACTCATTTACTCTATTGTAAAAACTATATTATAACTCGACCCATATACTTGTGGATATTGCTTCATATTTCTATATCTTATTCTAGTATTCACACTCTTGACGTTAGTACGTCTGGAGGCGGTCAAGTTGTTGGCGTCATTGCCGGGGAGACAACATCACTAGTTCGATTTTAATTTTTGCATTTAAAAGAATAATTAGGAAATTTTTAGATAATAGATATGATTTTATTGTATTTTATTTACTAATCCTTTCTTTCTGGGTTTAGTGTATGACTTGCAATAGGGGCATGCCTATTGTAGCAGCCACAAATCCAGAGAGAATAATTTGAAGAAATCACCGACAACAACAGCAGTAGCAACAACAGATGCAAGATCCACCACCACTTGCTGCAGGTAGCGTACCACGTGAAAATCCACTACTCAGTGACGCTGACGATAACGACGTAGGAAACCCACCAGTACCACAACTACCCTCAAACATACATATGGCTCGGAATAAGCGAACGCTAAGGAATTATGCCTTACCAAGTCTGGACATGGTTCAGGAACGTATAGTAAGCCCGATAGTTATAGCTAACAATTTTAAGATAAAACTGACAGTGATTTAGGTCATCCAAAATAATCTGTAGTTCAGGGCACGATGATAGAGGACCCTAATCAACATTTAAAATGATTTCTCCAACTTTGTGATACTTTTAAGTATAATGGGGTCACTGATTAGGCTATTCGTCTTCGATTGTTCCCTTTCTCCTTGATTGATAATGCTTTTTCTTGGTTAGACTTGCAGGTACTAGGATCTATCATGACATGGGATGAACTCGTTGGAAATTTCTTACAGAAGTTATTCCCGATTAGCAAAGTAGTTCAACAAAGAAGAGAGATTGTTGTCTTTAGAAAGATGGAGGGAGAAATTTTCTATGAGGCATGGGAATGTTTTAAAATGTTCATTAAAAAATGCCCGCACCACAGATTTCCTGAATGGATACGACTGAAGGTATTTTAGAACGGGTTGGATGCGAACACACGATCTAGATTTGACGGAGCAACATGAGAAGCCCTTATAAATAGAACGTACTAGGATGCGCACGAAATCATTGACAACATTACACTAAATTCCTGTCAGTGGCCAATTGAATGATTTACATATGGCAAGAAACCCGCCATGGTAAAAGCTGTCCAAGAGGATGACAAGTATCAATAGTAAGTGGATAGACTCAACCGCATCGAATTTGCTTCTACACAGTCTATGCATGGGGGAGACAAACCACTCTTCCACTATATCAAAAATCCTACCGAGGATGTAAATTATATCGGGATAGTGGTGAAACCCTTATTCGAATACATATAATCCTGGCTGGAGAGATCACCCAAATTTAAGATAGGGAGAGAACCAAGGAGTAGGTAATAATTCAAATCAAGCTAATAGCATTAATTACCAACCTCCTTATTTGCAGAAACCGCAAGATAGGGCCAACCTAAGTGATTGTAACACCCTAAAATTTTAGAATTTAATTGTGATAATCTGCAGTAATTAAAATTTTGTATTTGTGGCTTTGTGGTTTTCTATGGTGTTTAAGGTCTAGAGTTCGAGTTGCATTATTAAAATTTTTGTTATTTTTAAAACAACCATTATCCATGTGTTATATAGTTAAGTGAAATTCTGTGTAAATCTATATCAAGAATGAGCCTGCTGGTTCACTAGTTAAGCATCTGTCTGTATTCTGTCTGGTTTTGAGTTTAAGTCCCATTGTATGCGTTAGAAAAATTTTGCTAAATGCTGGTCTGAGGATGGTGGTTAGTTAATAAATATTTTTAATGTCAATTTGTTCCTTTCCTTTTCCTCTTTTGTTATTGTTTTTCTTTCGTTTCCCTCATTTCTTTTTCTTCTTTTTCCTCTTTCAAGTGAGTTCTTTGATTGCATTCGAGAGGTGATTGTTGAAGTATTAAGAGTCCTAAGTGACTTAGAGCGTTGTTAGAATATTTCTATATAAGTTTTATGAATTTTTTAGTTTTTGTTTACGTAATTAAATTGGGAATTTGGAAGAGGGTATTCCTTCACGTGTTGTTACAAATTAGTTTGACAGATCGTCAGTAAGCGTTCGTTGTTGAAAGTTTCTTGGTGTCGATTTATTCGACATAATTGATTGAGTATTAATGTTTGTGTTGTCTAGTCAATGGATTGATTGTTGAATGGTTAATTAGGTTTCGGGTAGTCTCTGCATTGTTTCTCCATCAAAATTAGACCAAGTGCAAGCAAAAACTTTAATTTCACGAGTTTTGGTTGCCAAAAATGGTAGCTGTCAACGCCACACAGCCAGGCACATGGGTGTGTGTCCAGGCCATGTAAGCCACACAACCGTGTGCCAGGCCTTGTGGTTGGTCGTCTAGTTCATTGTTCATCGATTTAGGGCCACACGAGCAAGGCACACGGGCATGTGTCCAGGCCCTGTGTGGCCATATTAGTACAGGGTTCACACAGGCAAAGGACACGAGCGTGTGTCTAGGCCGTGTAAGTCACTATTCATTATCTTGGTGGCACATAGGAAAGGACATGGGCGTCGGTCCAGGCTGTGTAACTCTCTATTTGTGACTTAGGATCACACGGCCAGGGACATGGTCATGTGCTCAGGCCGTGTAAGGCACACAGGCAAGAACACGGGAGTGTGTCCAGGCCGTGTAACTCACTGTTTATGTGTTGGAACCACATGGGCATGTGTCTAGGCCATGTTAACCACACGGGCAAGGACACGGGCATGTGTCCATGGCATGTGGCATATTAATTGAGTCTGAATCTTGAGTTTCTGAGGTCGTGTGTGTGGTTACACGACCTTGACCTCTTCAATGTATGTGATTTCAATTGTATGATGGTGCTCTGATGCTTTATGATTGACATATGTATAGCATAACTGTATATGTAATGTGATAACTATTTTTGATATGGAACTGTACTTTGTAAATGTGGATATGTGTACAATGCATATTCATGGGCTAGGATACTATGAAGAAGAAAGTACATTGATCCAAACTAGTGGCTAAGCCACAACGCGGATAGCTTTGAATCTAGCACTTAAACGCATGCTGATTTAGTAGCTAAGCTGCGACTCTGTAAACGTGTTAGACAAACACTCTATGATGTGTAGGGTTGGGCGGTGGTTGAATGCCCTTACTGGTGTGTTGGGTTGGCCGAAGATGGTGTGTAGATACTGGGGGTAGGAAAACTTGTGTATGAAACTGATCTGTTTTGTAAATGAAACCGGAACTACTTCTGCTTCTATAACTGAACTGTTCTATATCTGAACTGGAACGACTTCTACTGCTTAATTGGATCTCGGGATTCAAGAATGATCTTTCAATTGTATTACACTTCTATGAGACCTTTTTCTTTTATGCTCTGAGCTCACAACTCATTTGTTTTCTGATCGGATTGCAGGTGGTTCACAAACATGAATTGGTCGGCGCTGCAGGGAGCTCTGTCAAGCTTTAGCCTTTCGTTTAATAATTACTATTATGGCTTTCGGTATTTTATGACAATATGATGTTTTGGGAAATTGCATACTTAATTAATCGTGTGTTGGATAATATATGATGAATGGTTTATTGTTATTGCGTTATAACTGTGAGATTTTAAGATCGATGATGTAATTCTCTACACTCGGTAGTTTCGGTTGTTACAGTCACCATATTGCTTGTGGTCAACATCTGGATAGAATTGAGGTAGAGATGCAGTCAATGAGAACCGATGTCAAGCAGGTGCAGTCCGAGTGCACCAATTGAACAAGAACATCGACTAAACTCGAGGATCAAATGAGCCAATTAATGACCATTATGGGTGACATCAAAAGAAAAATTGGCATAGGTATTCTTTGCAACACGGAAGATAATCCATGCAGAGAAGGTAAGGAACACGTAAAAGCGATTGCACTTCGATCCGAGCAAAGTACTGAGTAGCCCAAAAACCACTACTCTGGAGAAAGTTATGGAACTAATGACGATCCTCAAAAGGAATACTTAGAGGCTGAAAATGAGCTAGAGCCAGATGTGTAACACCCCTAACTTGTATCCATTGCGGGATTAGGGTTACGAAGTGTTACTTTACAAACAAAAACATTTAAAATTAATACCATTTCATAATTTAATCATAACATAAACCATTCATATACATGCATATTGTTCCTAATCGAGCCCTCAAGACCCTAAAAATATCTTTGAAGCAAATCAGGATCAATTAAAAACAATTTGAAAATGTTAGGAAAGAGATGCAAAATCTGCAAAATAGGGGTGGCCAGGCTGTGTGCCTCACACAGTTGAGAGACACGCTCGTGTCTCAAGCCATGTAACCTTTGAACTAGGGACACATGGACGTGTCCCAGCTCATTTCCTCACCTGTGTAACTCTTTGAGTAGGGCCACACAGTCGTGTCGTACACTCGTGTGCCAGGCCGTGTAACTCTCTGATGACACATGGCCATATAGACCCAAATTTATCTAATATCAAGCCATTTCAAAATCATGTCATACATAAACAATTGGACCAATAATGGACACCTCCAAAGCACCAAAACCTTACCTAAACACACATATATAAGCCATTTTCAAAACCCTAATTCAATCAATCAATGTGCCATTCAAAGGCACCTCAAATGCATACAAACAACACCTACCTAAACATGTTAATGCTACCACATATCAAGCATCATATCCTAGTTCAAAACTTACCAAAACATGCCACTCATAATCCATTCAATACATACCACAAAAGGACCTTATAAACATGCAGAACAAGGTGGCAAAAGTGACCCAATTTGTCAAAACATCAAATGGTACCAAACTAACATAAGATTTAAGGGTTTATACATGCCAAAAGCACCAACATCACATTCGTCAAAATATCACTATTAATAACCCTATACATGCCGTTGTAAACCCTAGCCAAAATACACAAAATCTACCGAATTGACTTCTAGATAGTGTGATAGATCTTCGATGAGCTTCCAAACCAATCGAGGTTTCGATAATCTATAAACAAAGGAAAAACAACTATGTAAGAAATGAATGCTTAGTAAGCTTATATAAACCAAACTTAACTTACCATATCATTAGCATAATATAAAACATAAGCATAAAATCAACCATAACCATAAGCTTGTCATAAGCCTAAACAACAACATCAAGTTCAGAAGTTAGTACGCTTGTTCATATATATATATGAAATCATCCATAGGTTACGTGATTCATCATGTATGAACATAACATTTCGTACCTTTAATATTCCATAATGTCATGATTCATTGTACTTACATACTTACTGTTTCCTTTCCCTTTTCTTTCCCATTGAACCATCTAGAATTACATCGGATACTCAGGAAAGCTCAAACAAACTGTGCCTGTACATAAAATTGTAACATTTTTGTAACATCATTGCTCACACGAGCTGTAAATTGGGCCTTGTCACACGAGTTGTGGGTCAGAATGTAAGCTACATAATACTGCTCACATGAGTTGTGGAGTATCCACAACAAATTCTAGACCTGAACCATCGGTAGGATATTCAAGACTTGTACCCAAAACGTGAAATCCCTAATGACATGTCATTTGTATCCTAAGAAATCCTAAGGTTCAACTAGGACTCGATATCTATCAATTCGTCATAGTATTGATATGTTTATATATATCGATCCATTTACATTATAAATAACATAATAACATTCAATTTAAATAAAATAAACACGATAATCGTTCATACGAACTTACCTCGACGATTGTGGCTGTAGTAGTTAGGTCGAACTAATTTGAAGCTTTTGCTTTACCTCGATCTAGGTTTTGTACGTGGTTTATCTTGATCTAAATAAACAATTTCAATACTTCTAGTATTTCATTCAATCCATATTTCATATTTATGCAAAATTATTAATTTGCCCCTAATAGTTTAACTTTTCACAATTTGACTTTAAGCTTGTAATTTGAAATCTAACCATTTTCATCCTCCATTCAAGCAAGCCAAATTTCATAGGGACCCGTATCAACTCATTTAAACCAGCATTTCATAATTTTAAGATGAAATTTTACTATTTTTACAAATCAAACCCTAAATGCAATTTCATCAAAAATATTTAACAAAACTTGTTAATTCTTCAACCAATATTCATAATCTATCATTTAACAACAAAACCTACTAAAGACATCCATGGCAAGTCCTTTAACCTTTAACAGTTTTACAAATTAACCCCCGAGCTAGCTAGATTAAGCTAAAACGATATCAAAAACATAGAAATCATTAAAAACAAGATGAAAAACACTTACCATGCAAGAATATAAGTCAACCGAAACTTTAGAACCCTAAATAGCTATCCTTCCTTTAAAATTCCAATGGAGAAAAGATTGAGGAAGATGAAGTTAACATCTGTTTTATTTAATTTAACTATTAATTACACATTTACCTTTTTAACCTTTAATTATTATCAAAATTTCATTAATACCTTGCCATGCACATCCACTATCTCATATAAATGGTCTAACTACCATTTAAGTCCATTATATTTCCTTTCCATATTCTTTTAGCCCTTTTAACTAATAGAACTCCACTTTTACACTTTTTACAATGTAGTCCTTTTCATTTAATTAATTAAACAAACATGAAAATTCCTTAACAAAATTTTAATACGACCTTAATATAATCCTATAGACATTAAAATAATAAAATAATAATAATTTACTCATCAAAACCACTATTTTGATATCACTAAAAATAGGTTGTTACAAGAAGGGGTAACCACACCGACAACGGAACCAGAGAAGGAAATAGCTAAAGATTTTAGCCGGTGCAAAGATCCCATTCTCTTCAAGACTAGAGGAAAAACAAAAATGGGATAAGGATGAATTCATAAGTTTCCTGAACTTGTTCATAACATTAAATGTTAACCTACCTTTAATCGAGTTAATAGAGAAAGTTCCTAACTACGCCAAGTTATGTTTAGGCGTAGGAAGATTAAGGTAGGTGAACAAGTTAGTATAAACGCTTCCTTTAGTGCTATTATATCAATACGGGTTCCCCAAAAATTAAAAGACCCGGGAAGTTTTACTTTTCCCATAGAGATAGGGAGCATTTCTTTTAATAGAGCTTTATGTGACTTAGGAGCTAATATTAATTTGATGCCTTTATCTGTCTTTGAAAAACTCAAGTTAGGGGATCGTAAAAATATGCATATAACACTATAGTTGGCCGACAGACCTTCAGCCTATCCAAAAGGTGTACTAGAGGATGTGTTAGTCAAAGTGCGTAGTTTCATTATTCCAACAGATTTTATGGTACTTGATTTTCAGGAAGATTCTGAGCATACCGACCTTATTAGGTAGACCTTTCCTGGCCCCTTCTAGATCCACCATTTGTTTAGAGAAAAATGAATTGACTATAAAATAAATGGTGAGACTGAAAATTTTAAATGCGGCCATCAACCAAGCGAGGAAGACAAGAGAAAGTTAAGGAAGCAATGCAAAAAAATATTTATCTCTAACATTCTCGAGTTAAGGGACATGTTTCCTTTTATGCATGCAGAAAGAATAAACATATTTAAAGAAAGGAACAAGTGCACGCAGGTGGAATGACACGATGGACTAATACTGATAGAACAAAAGAATCATCCATCGGTGAATTGATGATACTGTCGGATGAATCTGGCAGTAAAACTTAAAAGACATTTGAATTACCTAACTATTGTAAATTATTGTATATTTAACTAACCGTAGACTTTAGATGTTGACTTTTAGGTTTTCATTCAAGAACGAGACATCCTCGAAGATGGAAATTTAGGCTGATACAGAGTCATTATCACGACACAACAACCTCCTGTCACGACATTTTGTGTAGAATTGAGGAACTGAAGAAACCAACTCGACGTTGCGACACCACACTCCTATGTCACGACAAGGAAGACAGTCTCCCAAATTTCTAAACTGAAAGATGTGTCGTGACACGGAACCCCTGTGTCGCGACAACAGTAAGCTACCAGTGATTTCGCGACATGGAACCCCAATGTCGCAACATCGCTATAATATTTTTGTAGGGTTGATCCGACTCATTCGCATAACTTGACGAACTATGCCTTCATTCACCTGAATTTTATCATCCAAAACACCTATTTCTTAACCTAAAAATATATACTTAACTCATATTTAAACACACTTTACCCTATTTAATCCCTTAAATATCCCAAAACCCTTAAACCCTAACAACTCATCATTTTCTTTTGATTTTTGAGTTTTTTTGAGGTATTACTTGTGAAGGGAAAGAATGAAACGAATCCAAGGAACAATAGGTAAACAGAGTGTGACGAGGAATCCAATGATACATCTGAGGTTAAGGGTTCCTAAACTCAACTTTTACTCTTCTATTAATTTTATTTACTTAGTACTTCATTAGTTTGTTGAATTAAAACATCATACCTCCAAGAAAATTTAAGTGAACTATGAAAACAGAGCCATCAATGGCTCAAAATCCCTCAATTTTCCCAAATCTGAATGTTGAAAAATATTTTAATGAACTTTAAGGAAAAAACATTCATTCAAGAGAGGGGATTTCATCCATCCATGATTTTCTGTAAGGAAGTATAGCCTTTAGTCAGATATCATAAATTGGAACATTTCTAAACGATCCCTAAAGATAGTGTTATGGTCCCCATTGTTCAAGAATTTTATGCATCATTACGGGACCAATAGAGGAAGAGCACTGAAGGTCATATGTGGGAATCAGCACTTGTGCGAGGGAAAGAGGTGCATGTAATTTCTTGAATTATTTACGACTTTTATAATGCTACATAATATGTGAATAATTTTATTAATGAAACTGATTTTGAATGTTTTTGGGACATAGATATGGATAACATTATAAACTTTTTAACTGCAGGAAGGGGTGAATGGAAATATCACTCAGGTACCAATGTTCTAGTGTCATTTCATCAGGCTATTATGTTTCTAGAGGCTAAGATGTGGATTCAATTTATATGTACACGAATAGTACCTACTTTAAATGTTTCTAACGTTAATACTTTTAGAGAAACTTTACTCTATGCTATTTTGTAGAAAAAAACATGTTTATATTGGTAAATGGATCCACTAGAACATGAGGAGATGCATTAGCGACCAGAAGGTAGGAGTTTTCTTTCCCCACCTAGTGAAGGCCTTATGCAAAAAGGTGGGTATAATTATGACATCCATTAAGTAGTTGCTGAAACATTCTAGAAGTATTATCGGGGACACCTTGTTCCAACAATACATTGAGCTATGAACCAAACAGATAAAAGATTGAAACAAGCGAAAGCAAGAAGCGATAGCTGCACCAGCTTCATCCCAGAGGTTGACATAAGCTTAACAAGAATTTGGTGAGTGTAGTCATTCAAAGCTAGATTGGATGATTCAGTGGATGCAAGAATCGGGACTAATTTTATAAGAATTTTCTAGGCAGAATGACATTTGGATCCCCAATTCTACACCTGACATGTTTAGGCAAAGAAATATGGAATAAGAAGAAGAGGGGCAAGAAAGAGAGGAGGATAACGGAAGTGAGGAGATGGATTTCGTAGAGGATGATTGAAAATTTTTATTTTTGGCAAAACTTGTATTAATTTTTGGATACTTTTAATTTTAACTTTGTAGGAGTAGGACTAATAGTAGATTTTCATATTGCATTTTGTTTAAGTTTTCTCTATAGGAACCCAACACGAAAGAGACAAAAACAATTCGAGCTTAACACGATCAAAGTAGGAAGCACCTACTATTAGCAGTTGGAGCGACCATGATCAATGGGGTACCTTCTTTCCTTATCTATTTATGGGCTATACATTGAGGACAATGTCTCAATAAAATGTTTGGGGTAACATAGAAAACCTTTTTTTCTATTTCTACAATTTTTCTTTGATTTTTTCTTGTATTTGGTGTGCTTGAGCTTGTTGAAATACAAGTGATTGGTTAGGAGTATGTACATAGGATGCCTGTGTTTACAAATAAATTTAGCATGATGGTAGGTGATTTTAAATTTTTTATTATTAGAGTACTAAGTTCTATATGTTACACTCTAAATAGGTATTAAGCAATCAATTGTACCAAATGATATAGAAAATACAAGGAAATGAGCATACTAGTATGAAAGATAAATGGTTGAATTTAAGTTTGTTTGGTTGACAATTTGTGGATATTGAGATATTTAGGGATGACCTAAGGCATTGTTTGGAACGCATTTAGAGCCAAAAATCAAACCTATTAATGTTCACCTTTAGTACCGATTTTTAAGCCTATTGACAGTTCTTGATTAGCCTCATTACGAACCTCAAACTTGAAAACATTAATTTGTATTTGCCCTTTCTCTTTTGTCCAGCACTACATGAATATAGACGTCTGGCTACACGTATTGAGGGTTAAGTAGATACATCATGATGAAGTTTGTAAGAATAGAGTGAAATAGGGAAGATTAGTGTGATATAAGAACAATAAGTGAGCCTAAGGTGCAAAACAAAATGAAAAATCCAAAAAGAAAATTAGTACGAGTAGAAAAAGTATTAAACGAGCAAGAAAGCATTAATGAGTAAGATGTATTAAAAAGGAGAAAAGTCACAAAGTCACAAAAGAAAGAAAAACTCATTCATTAGTGCACAAAAACTCGTAAGGCTAGCCGTAGTTACTATGTCATGCTATGATTTCCTACATATGAAGAGACAAAGGTGAGAGAAGGAAAAATAAGGTGATAAGTGAGTAAGGGTCACTAAGGGGGGAAGAATAGGGATCAATTCAATGTGCCAAACTATTTTCATGTTTGTAACCCTTTTGGTGCTTACTATTTTTGAATTCCATATTATTCCTAAGCCTTAAAATTTTCCAAGTCGAAAAGTCTTATGTGACCTAAATATCCTTATACATGAATGGACATCATAATAAACATACGCATAAACGACTATTTGTATTCTGCTCAGACAATCAAAGTACTTGTATGATTTGTTGATGGACCCTTACGGGTGAGACCCTTAATGCTTGTATATTTTGTAACATACCAAACTTGGATGTTTATGATCAAAAGTGGTAAGTCAATTATTCATCATGTCAAAATTGTTAGTAAGAATGAAGTGCCCAAGTTACATGCTCTGAAGTTAATACCTATATCATATTTGCTCAAAGGTCGTAATTTTTGTTTGTTATTTTTGTTTATGTTGCTTGAGGACAAGCAATGACTTAATGTGGGAGAATTTGATCTGTCGTAATTCAGTGTAGCAGATTAAACTAGTTTTCGCATTTAAGTAGCTTGAATACAAGCATTTTTGTTATGTTTTAGTTCAATTTTCTTTGTTTTATTTACATTCAATAAATGTGCAAATTGAGTATTTTATTAACCTTAGGGACCAAATAAGGCCTAAAAGTGAGCTAACGCACTTTGTGAGTGTGCAAGAAACCATTAGAAGATGTAGTAAACAGATATTGGTCCATATGTCGTTACATGGAGACTCGATGTCGCAACATAGTGAGCAGAATAGAGAAGGCTCAAGACTACCTTCAATGTCGCGATATAAACTGAGGGTGTCGCGACATACCCCTGAAAATAGCAGAAGAGAAGTATATTGATTGTTATGTCGCAGCACAGGTCCTGGTGTTTCGTAACATCAACTTTGTGATGAAAATTAAACATGAAGTAGGGGGTTTTAGTCTGCAGAATCAAACTTAAAGCTCAAGAATGTCAACTAACCTAGGGTTAAGGACGACGACCATCTGAAGGCTATAAATAGACTTAATTGTTACTTGTTATGGACACCATTCAATTAGCCTAGATTTTCTTTGGCAAATTTAGTTTAGTTTTTTCTTTCGTTTTAGAATATATTTCATTTGTTCTTTGTTTTTCTCAAGAGTTCTGAATTGCAAAAATCATTCAAACCTTATAGATTCATGATTAAATTTCAATTCAACCAGGCTCTTTTATATACTCTATACTATCAATTTAAATAACATGCTTTCTCTTTATATTGATTTTATATTGTGAAAAACATGAGGAACTAATCCCTTTATGAGGGATTAGCGACTGGAGGTATGAGCTATTGACAGTTTTGTAGGGTTACTCAATGAATTTGCTGTTTAGGAAAGGAATAATGTGAAACAAACCCTAGGCCTGACAAACCCGGAAAGTCATCAAGGTGGGAATTAACTCAAAATTGGTATGGCCCAATTGTGAACGCCTTCACCCCAAGCTAGTCTAGACTGTGAGGTCGGAAGATAAGTAGTTCCTGCTGACTCGTTATGTTAGTGGAAGATTTGAATATCCTACTAGGGTTGCGACTAGTGGATTGATGAGGAACCAAAAGCAACAGTTGATGTAGATTACCGAAGTGAGCTAATCACCCATAATCCAAATTTGATTTATTCTACCTTTCTTTCTCTTGAACTTTTATTTCTTTTATGTTATTTTTTGTTATTTTATAAAAACCCTTAAACCACCCTTTTTATGTTTTCGTACTATAACTAATTTAAAGTACTAATTAGATATTTTTAGTGTTTAGATTAGAATTGGCCTAGCACTCACGTCCCTTGGGTACGATCCTTAGAGTATTCACCTACTCTATTGTAAAAACTATATTACAACTTGACACGTATACTTGCAGTTACCGCCTCATAATTTTATATCTTATTGCAGTATTCACACTTTAGACGTTAGTATGTCCAAAGGCGGTCAGTCACATCCACGAGTGTCAATCCAAAATGGGAGCTTGTTACCAATGTGGTTCCACTGGACACTTTCTAAAAGATTTCCAGAAGCGATATGATGATCTTCGGAATCAAACTATCAGACCTGAGACTACTGTACCAAGAGGTAGAAAATTGGGAGTAGAAGTGTTGTAGCTAGTTGGGGAAAAGCTATTCATACAACTGAGCGATCAGAGGCTAGAGCACCTTCCAAGGCTTATGCCATTAGAGCTTGTGAGGAAGCTTTTGCACTAGATGTTGTTGTCGAAACATTTTCTCTTTTTTATATTAATGTATATGCATTGATTGAACCTCGGTCAACTTATTCTTATATATGCACTACATTAGTAAAAAAAAAGAATATACCTGTAAAGTCAACTGATTATACAATCAGAGTAACAAATACACTGGGCCACTTGATTTGATGTTATTGTCGTTTAATGATTTTGATCTCATTATGGGTATGGACTAGTTGACCGAGCATGATGCGTTAGAGAATTGTCAAAAGAAATAGATTATGCTAAAATGTTAGAACGACGAATTGATTTGTGTTGAAGCTAGTGGAATATATTATACAACGAATATAATATCAACATTGTAGGCTCAAAAATTAATTTGGAAAGGCTGTGGAGCGTATCTCACTTATATCCTTGATTCATGGGTAACAAAATCTAAAATCGACAAGATACCGATAGTTAAAGGACTTGCTGATTTATTCCCTGAAGAATAACTACAGTTACCACTAAATAGAGAAGTTGAATTTGTTATAGAAGCTGCACCTAGAATGTAACAACCCGTTTTTTAATAGTGTCAAAAATAGTGGTTTTAAGACCACAAATTTGACAAGTGAGTCTGTAAATATTATTATTTAATAATTACAAATCAAATATAGTATTATATAGAATTTTGATCTAATAATTTTTGCTATTTGAACAAATAGTTAAATAAGTGGATTATCCCTAAAGTTAAAGTGGTTTTGGAAAATAAGGTATTGAGACCTTATTTCTATAATCTGAGCTCATAAACATATTTATTAAATATTTATGGAGTTACTATATAGTTATATTAAATTTTGATCCGAAAATATAAAAGTCAATGTCTATTAGTTATTATGGGCTAAATGGGTCTAAAAGTATTATTGGTTGGATTTAATCAGAATTAAGCCATTTTTATGATATTTGGCCGATTGGTAAGTGGATTTTTGAGTTTTTTATAAAAAGTTTTAGTTGAATTTAAGTTAATATTATAAAAATAAAACAAGCCACTATCCATAATTTTTGTTGTTCTCTTTCTTCTTCAACCAAATTCCAAAGTCCATAGAAATCCATAGCTATTTACTTCAAGCTTAATCGAAATCTTGCATGGTATAAAATTTAAACCTGTTTCTTGTAAATTTTATATTTCTTGATGTTTATGTTTGAGTTTAAATCTTAATGATGAAATTGGACTATTTTGTAAAGTAATTTTGAATAATTTTGAGGTTAGGGACTAAATTGTGAAATTATTGAAATTGGCTAAAATAATTCTATAAATTTCTGAACTTGAAGGATTTTTAGGGATGTTAATGAATTTGGCACAATGGTTTTGGGCCTAATCGTGAAAAATAAGCTTGTTTCAATTTTAAGGATTAAATTGAATAAAATGTAAAAGTTTAGGGCAATTGTGAAACATGTAAATAAAGAATTCGTATTCATCAAATGGAATTTTATAACGATATTGAGGCTGATTAATTGAAATAAATACTGTATAGATAAAAAAATCGCTACAAAATTGAGGAAAAAAGAATTGCTAAATAGTTCCTGATATTACTGTCTTTGCAGTTTGGCCCTGGTAAGCTCATATGGTTTAATTTGGTATAAATTTTAATGTTATATTGGTTTCTAAATTATGGTATGTCTAATATATATGTATATATATATTTGAATTGTTACAAATTTAGTACAGGATGAGAAAGTGGATTGAATTAAGCCCGGATGAACATAGGATAGGATACAATTAGCATGCCAATAGGTTCTATTGTGCGCTACTACGAGATTGATATGTGATGAGATGATGATACATGACTTGATATATTATACACTTTGTATACTAGAATCCAAAAATTGATGCAGATTTTTGAGTTATAGGTACAATTATTTTGGCATGTTTTTGGGGGCAAATGTAAAGCCTACGAGCTTGGCACTTGGTGCCCAGGTGTGTTTCTAGAGGGATGTTAGCCTACGGGCTAGGTTTGGTTCCCAAGTGTGTTCTTGGTTGGACTAGCTCTGTTGAGCATTCTGGCATGTCTTGGGTGGATTACCCCGTATCCGTATCCATTTATATCGTTCATCGGCCAGATTTACAATGGTTAAATGACATAATTATGATATGTATTTGGTATTCAGGTGTAATGACTTGAGAAAATTTTATATAAATTTTTACATGATTTTCGATATTATATCGTGACTTGGTACTGAATGATATTGTATGGTTGAATAGATTATGCAACTCACTCACCTATTGTAAATGTTTATTAATGATGCTATTAATTGTCATGCTATGTTTACATAGTAAGTTTATCGTTTCAACCTATGAATTTATTAAGCTCTATTGAAGCTTACTAGTGTCGTTATCCTATTTTGTTGTAGATTTCATTTTGCAGAAATGGGCGGTCGGATCAACTTGAAGATCATACTATCCATCAATATTTCGATACATTTTGAAAATTTTTATTTTGAAAAAATTTATTTTGGGATATGTGGCATGTAATAGGAGTATCTTTTATATATTTTATTAAGTATTCACTACAAGTGGTATGATTTCTGCTTATTTAAAGGTTGTATGTTTATGGGTAATAATGTAGTTGATCATTGCTTGGTATGGAAATTCAAATATGGTATTGAATTTGTCATGTGATGGAATGATATAAACTTTGTTTCTTTTGATGGTAAGTAGGTTAGTGAACATGCTTGATCTACGTAATCAACTGGGTGGATTACGTAGAGGCCAGGGTCACGATAGATTGCAGCTTGGTTTGATAGTACATCAGACTACTCGTTGCTGAGGCATTGCTGTCTACTCAGAATAAGCATTTGGTAATTTCGTAACCTTTATCACCCTGATTCATTCCTCACACATGGATCCATGGTTAGGATCGCTGAATTTTTAATTTTTTTGCTGCGCCGTAGGGGTGCCAGCGATCCAACAATGGTATCAGAGCCACTTGTGTGATACGGACTCAGGTTTAAATACTTGGGTGATGCAATTGTAGGAGATGCATGCTTTAATTTTATTAAATTTATGACTGTTCAAATCGTTTAAGAGTAACCTGATAACCATTCCTTTTGACAATGGATTAAATGTTAATCGTCGTGTTATGGCTTATTTGGTTTTATGTTATTACTGTTAAGTGTTAACAGATCTGTAATGTTGTGACAGTGGTGTTGACAGTTTCCAGTAAGAGTTAACTGGTTAGAGGAACAAGAGTTGTTCCGGCATGAAACCTCAAGGATTAAAATCCTGAAAACACGATTCTGTTGATAAAAGTTATCAAATCGTGAGGTTTCATTTGAATGGGGTATGCGGTTCATGCCCGCTTCCTCCGCCGCCTTCGCCCCCATCTTAAGTATGTTTTATAATAAGTAAAACTTAGTGGGCCATAAAAGTCTAAAGGGTATGTTATAATTCACCTTAACAAAGTGTTTAGTTATGTATGATATTTTTGACATGCACGGTGTTTGAAATGCATAGTTATAGCCCGATGACCCATGTGATAAAAGGTTGTAATTTTATAAATACTCCCTGCGTGTCGTGCCTTACTGCTATTTTCTTGTATTTCTCTTCTCATCTTACTCCCTCGTATGTAAAGCGAGTTTCTGCATATTGTAATTTGCAAGAGTTGCTGTGGGCTAGACAAGAAGGAAGATAGGCCAACCAGTGTGGACTGACAGCTTGTGAAACAGCTTACACCATTAGGTTTCCTTTTGGTTCTCCCATTAGCTTGGGTTGCACCACCTTAGTTTATGGGCTATAACTATTGCATTTATTTATTGCTTAATTCATGTATGAGATGCTATGGATGTCTAAAGCATGCCAAATCTTAAACATGTTAAAATTTGGTAATAATGAACCATATTAATTGATGAGATCAATTAAATGGCTGAATGGACTAAAGTAAACCATAATTGGTGAGATGGAACGATCTTAATAAAATCCCTCTATTAAAATATTAAGTCAACATAGCCTTCCAATTTTGCCCTCGTTAAGGCCTCGATCAATATTGTATAGGTTCTGCTAAAGCAAAGTACTTGTATTTATCTTGGTTAAACGCGAAGAATAAACAAGTGATATTCGCTGGTTAAAATTGGTTAATGACTTAACTAGGTTATTCAAATAGGATTAGAAACCCGAAGGCAAGTAATTTGGATAAATCATAAGATGATTAGAACAAGAGTTGTTCACCAATCTTTAGGAGTTACATATGATGTAATTAGCAAGTGTTGCTTACCTAGATAACCATAATCTTGAGAGTAAAGCCAAAGCTGACTTAAGAGGAGGTGAAATATGGATCCTTAACCCACTTGAAATACTTTTCGAGAAAGTCTTTCCGAAACTAATATATGAGGGTATTAGTTTTGTAATAAAATTGTGGGAACATCATTTAATTAAGTCCTTTTAATGATTGATATAAATTTGATAAATTTTCACACGCATAATTTTATTATTGTAGATATATTATGGCTACAAACACTAATACACTCTCATTGCGATCGGTCCTTGAGAATGACAAGTTCAATGGTTTAAATTTTCTTGACTGGTTCCGTAACTTGAGAATTGTCCTCAAACAAGAACGAAAATTATATGCCATTGAAGAACTAGTTCCTAATGAACCACCCGCTAATGCCTCGAGGGCTGATAGAGATGCTTACAAGAAGCATCTCATGACATGGTAGATGTTGGATGTCGTATGCTTGCCACTATGAATCTTGAGCTTTAGAAGCAACATGAGGACATGGTTGCTTATGAAATGATTAAGCATCTGAAAGAACTTTATCAAGGGCAGCACGACAAGAGAGGTTCGATATCTCTAAGGCCCTATTTCAATGTAAGCTGGCTGAAGGAAGCCCAGTAGGACCTCATGTCCTTAAGATGATTGGCTATATTGAAAGCCTGTCTAAGCTTGGGTTTCCATTGAGCCAAGAGTTGGCCACTGATGTTATTCTGCAATCGTTGCCAGATAGCTACAGTAAGTTTGTCCTCAATTTCAATATGAATGAAATTGAGAAGACTCTGCCACAGTTGCTCAGTATGTTACGAACTGTTGAAGGCAACATGAAATAGGTTGGACCCAAGCCTATACTGATGGTCCGTAATAACAAGGGCAAGGGAAAGGCCAAAGTTCAGACAAAGCCCAAGGGCAAAGGTAGGCCCAAGCCTGGAAATGTAAAGGCTACATTGAAACCTAAAGGTGGGGTGGCTAAGGAAGGAAATTGTTTTCATTGTAGTGTGACTGGACATTGGAAGCGGAACTGTCCTATCTATCTTGAGGAAGTCAAGAAGGCCAAAATAAGCGGAACGTCTGCTTCAAGTATTTATGTTATTGATATTAATTTATCAACTACTACTTCATGGGTATTAGATACTAGTTGTAGTTCTCACATTTGTACATCTGTATAGGGACTGCAAAGGAGTAGGACTTTGGCTAGAGGAGATGTGGACCTACTAGTTGGAAATGGAGCAAAAGTTGCTGCATTAGCTGTGGGAACATATAATTTATCTTTGCCTAGTGGACTTGGTTTATATTTAGAGGATTGTTATTATGTGCCCAGTTTGACTAAAAACATTATTTCAATTTCTTGTTTAGACAAAATTGGTTTTGAGATAATTATTAAGAATAATTGTTGTTCCTTTTATCTCAATAATGTTTTCTATGGTTCGGCACAATTGATTAATGCCCTCTATATTTTAGATCAAATGAATTCCATTTACAACATAAACACTAAAAGATCAAAAATAAATTACTCAAATCAAACTTATCTATGGCATTGTCGTTAGGGCCACATAAGTGAGGAACGCATATCCAAGCTCCATAAGGATGGTCTCTTGGATTAATTTGTTTTTGAAAAATTTGAAGTATGTGAATCTTGCTTATTGGGAAAAATGACTAAATCTCCTTTTACTGGTAAAAGTAAACGAGCTAGTGATTTATTGGGCCTAATACATTCTGATGTATGTGGGCCAATAAATACACAAGCTAGAGGAGGATTTCACTACTTCATTACTTTCACTGATGATTTCAGTAGATATGGGTATGTCTATCTCATGCACCATAAGTCTGAATCCCTTGAAAAGTTTAAGGAATTCAAAAATGAAGTACAAAATCAACTAGGCAAAACTATCAAGACACTTCAATCTGATCGAGGTGGGGAGTATTTAAGCTTAGAGTTTAATGTTCTTTTGAAGCAATGTGGGATTGTCTCACAACTTACTCCTCTTGGTACTCCTCAATGGAATGGAGTTTCTGAGAGAAGAAATCGAACTTTGTTAGACATGGTTTGATCCATGATGAGTCATGCTGATCTGCCGACTTCCTTTTGGGGACATGCACTTGAGACAACTACTTTCACACTAAATTGTGTTCTATCCAAATTGGTTCAAAAGACGCCATATGAGATGTGGACTGGGAAACGTCCCAGTATATCTTTTATGAAAATTTGGGGTTGCGAAGCTTATGTTAAATGTCAGACGTCTACTAAGCTTGAACCTAAATCTGAAAAGTGTGTTTTTGTGGGGTATCCAAAAGAAACCAAAGGATATTATTTCTTTAATCCCACTGAGAGCAAAATACTTGTTGCTCGGACTGGTGTCTTCCTAGAGAGAGAATTTGTTTCTAAAAAAGGAAGTGGGAAAAATATTGAACTTGAAGAACTTCAAGAATCATAAAATACCACTGAACCAGAGATAGAACAGCAGCATGTTCCACAAGGGATTGAGGAATAAGTAACTGCTGTAGAAACACAACCACCGCGTAGATCTTTAAGAGAATGCCAAGAACCTGAGAGATATCGATTTCTCATTACAACGCATGGTGACATTCTACTTATAGATCAAGATGAGCGTAGGACTTATCAAGAAGCGATGACGAGCCCAAAATCTGAGAAATGGCTTGAGGCCATGAGATCTAAGATGGATTCCATGTATGAAAACCAAGTATGGACTTTGGTTGACCCACCCGAAGGGGTTAAACCCATAGGGTGCAAGTGGGTTTTCAAAAAGAAACCCGACATGGATGGCAATGTACAAACATACAAAGGGCGATTAGTTGCTAAAGGTTTTCGCCAAGTTCATGGTGTTGACTATGATGAAACCTTTTCTCCTGTAGCTATGTTTAAATCCATCAGGATCTTGCTCGCTATAGCTGCATTTCATGACTATGAAATCTGGTAGATGGACGTCAAAACATCTTTCCTTAACGGGAAACTTGAAGAGGATGTGTACATGACACAGCCTAAAGGTTTTGTCAATCCAGAGGATACTAGAAAGGTATGTAAGCTACAAAGATCCATTTATGGATTAAAGCAAGCTTCTCGAAGTTGGAATCTTTGTTTTAACGATGCAATCAAAGAGTTTGGTTTTATCAAAAATGAAGATGATCCATGTGTTTATAAGAAAGTTAGTGGGAGCACTATAACATTCTTGGTACTGCATGTGGATGGCATACTTATCATAGGAAATGACATACCTATCTTGCAGTCTATTAAGACTTGGTTAGGAAGTTGTTTTTCTATGAAGGACTTGGGCGAAGCCAATTACATCTTAGGAGTAAAGATCTACAGAGATAGATCAAGATGACTACTAGGTCTAAGCCAAAGTACATACATAGATAAAGTTCTAAAAAGGTTCAGTATGGAAGAATCTAAGAGAAGATTCTACCTTTGAGACATGGTATTTCACTCTCGAAAGAAATGTGTCCTTCAACTCCACAAGAGAGAGAACGCATGAGTAAAATTCCATATGCTTCTGCTATTGGATCTATCATATATGCCATGTTATGTACCCATCCAGATGTCTCATATGCCTTAAGTATGACGAGCAAATACCAAGTAGATCCCGGTGAAGGTCACTGGACCACAGTCAAGAATATCCTTAAGTACTTAAGAAGAACTAAGGATACTTTCCTAATATATGGAGGTGAGGAAGAGTTAAGTGTAAAAGGTTACACTGATGCCAGCTTCCAAACCGATAAGGACGATTCTCGATCACAATCAGGTTCTGTGTTTTGCCTTAATGGTGGTGCTGTGAGCTGGAAGAGTTCAAAGCAAAGCACAATAGCCGATTCTACAACAGAGGCCGAGTATATTGCATCCAGTGAGGTAGCAAAAGAAGTGGTTTGGATCAAAAAGTTCATTACTGAACTAGGGGTTGTACCTAGTATATCAGATGCTATAGAACTCCGATGTGATAACAATGGAGCCATTGCACAAGCTAAAGAACCTAGATCTCACCAGCGATCCAAACATATACTTAGGCGCTACCATCTTATACGGGAGATTATCGATCAAGGGGATGTAGAGATATACAGAGTACCTACAGATGATAATATTGCTGATCCCTTGACCAAGCCTCTAACACAGCAGAAGCATGATCGTCACACTAAGTCACTTGGTATTAGATATATAAGTGATTGGTCTTAGTGCTAGTGGGAGATTGTTAGAGTATGCCCAAAGATCAATCATGAGATGGTTGTAATAACATACTTGATTTATCATGTTTATTAATCTAAGGCGTTACCATTATTATTTCAGTTTCTTTTCTGTGTGTATAAATAAAATGTTTTATAATAATGTCTTGAGAATAATATGATTATTCTTAAAAGGTCCCTAGTCAAGTATTAATGTTGGATAGGACGACAATAATGTATTAAGACTAACATGTAGTTGATTGATGATAAAGAGTTGTCATTGATATGGAATGTCAAAATCGATGCATGAATATGTGTGTTAGAGAACAACATATTGGGCTGACCCGTTATGAGTATGTTTCTTGGATTATTATGTAATTGTCACAACATTACTCATAGTGATTAATATGTATATGATCCTCAGACTTGAGATCATCATAATCCCAACATCAAGAGTTGTATATTTTGATATAGTCAAACGTACACTGTAACTGATTGTTCTATAAAGGCTGATGTTGGATATACCAAGATCTATGTAGAGGGATATGGTTGATCGAGATAGGATAAGCCCCTCCTACATAATGGGAGTAATATCTTAGGCCACTTGATTGAGTGAGACTAGAAATGCATGGCCATGCTCAAATAGGTTGATATGAGATGTCATACTTATTTGTATATCGTAGTGTGCTTAAGATATCAAGGGACATGGAATGGACTATGCAAGTGTTACTATTCCATGACTTGTGTCCAATCCTGAGATAAAGGACGTAAGGATTATTGCATAAAAGGTTAATCATAAAAAGGTTATGTCGAATCATGATTTCTTGTGACTTAGGTAGCAATGATACATTGCTAGATGCCATTCATTGTTTTTAACATTGGAATCGTTGTAGTATTATTGTTAACGTTACAGGAACCTACAGACTCACACCCTATAGTTGAAATGAACGGAATAAAACATAGTTGGTATTGTGTTTGGTTGTCGCTTGAATTAAATTAATTGGGTAATCAAATATTGAACAAATTATGTACAAGGTTGTTGTACACATAATGAGCACATGAATTTGGTTAGTATATAAATTCAAATAAATATATGGTTTACCGAAATTATATTATAATTAATGTCATTATAATTTTCGGTTTACAATATTATTATATTTATTTAATTTCTAGAAACCCTAAAAAAAGATATATAAGAATCCCATTTTTTCTTTGCTTGGGGTCTAGTAGCCGTCAAAGAAAATTCTTTTCAAAATTGTTTTGGGGATTCCTTCCGTTCGTAATCAATTGGTCAATTACGTAGAGGCCAAGGTCACGTTAGATTGCAGCTTGGTTCGATACTAGATCAGACTACTCATTGCTGAGGCGTTGCTGTCTACTCAGAATAAAATTCAGTAATTTTGTAACCGTTATCACCCTGATTCGTTCCTCACACATGGCTCCGTGGATAGGATCGCCAAACTTTTCATTTTTTTCGTTGCGCTATAGGGGTGCCGGTGATCAAACAAATTGAATGTTAGATGGTTTTAAAATGGTGGTATTTTTCATTTTGTATATCATGGTTAGGCAAGCTTGAATTAGTTAGAAAATGTCATTGGATGCTAATTTGGATTGTTGTTTTTGATGGTTCCCTATGGCATATTGGTTAGATCTAAGTAATGGTATGTTTTGATATGGTTTGGTATGTTTGAGTAATTTTTTGAATGGTTAATGGTATACTTGTTGCATAAGAGAGTATAATGTTTATAAGCTTGTGTTTTAAAGTGAGATATGTGTATGCATGTAGCTTTAAAGATGGTAAGTGATTTGAGCAAGAATTGATGGTAAGTGATTTGAGCAAGAATTGAACTTTTAAACATATGATTTTTTACTACATTGAGAAAAATACCAATATTTTGGATCAGGGTATCGATACCAGACGAATTGAATAGTCTTAAAATTTGACAAAATGCCAATTTGGTATCGATGGTTTTTATTAAGTATCAATAAATTTTAAAACTATCAATACCTATTTCAAAGGTATCGATAATTTTTTCATTTTTTGAAAATTTTATAATTTGGTCCTTTTTCATGCTCAAGTCTAACCCTTTGTATCTTAAAGTTCGATATAAGCTTATTTTTAGCATTTCCTAACCCTAATCCGATGACGAAGACAAGTGAGGGGTGTTACATGGAACGAATTTGATTCTGATTGCCCCATACAGAATAGCTCCTACTAAGTTTAAAGAGTTCAAAGCAAAGTTACAGGAGTTGCTGGATCACGGTTTTATTTAGCTAAGCATGTCACCTTAGGGTGCTCCAGTGTTATTCATGGAAAAGAAAGAAAAGTCGACGATTATTTTGATCAGTTAAAAGGAGCTAGAATATTTTCTAAAATTGATCTCCAGTCTAGGTAGAATTAGTTATGAGTTAAAAAGTCAGATGCACCGAAAACTATGTTCAAAACTCGTTACAGCCACTATGAGTATCTTGTAATGTCGTTTGGTGTGACCAATGCCCCTGCTACATTTATGGACTTGATGAATCAAATGTTTCAGTCGTATCTAGACCGATTTGTAATAGTGTTTATTGACGATATTCTGATATATTCGTTGAACGAGTCAAATCATGTCAAACATTTTAGAACTGTGTTGCAGACTTTGCTTGAAAAATAGTTATATGCTATGTTTAGCAAATACGAGTTATGGCTTCGGGAAGTTGGATTTCTAGGACATGTAATTTCCATAAATGGAATCTAAGTGGATCTTGGTAAAATATCGACAATTGTAGATTTTAAAGTTTCAAGAAATGTTTCTGCGGCACATAGCTTTTTAGGCTTAGTCAAGTATTACTGACTTTTTGTTAAGAACTTTTCAATAATAACATCATCGATGGAAAAAATACTACAGAAAGATGTTAAATTCAATTGGTTTGAAAGATGTTAGAAAAGTTTTGAACAATTGAAAACCATGTTAACTGAAGCTCTAGTTCTAACTCAATCTAAAACCGAGAAAGAGTTTATTGTTTATAGTGATGCCTCGCTTAATGGCTTAGGTTCTGTTTTGATGCAGAATGGAAAAGTAATAGCTTATGGCTCGCATTAGTTGAAACCTCACGAGAAAAACTACTCGACACATGATTTGGAGTTAGCAATGGTTGTTTTTGTCCTAAAAATCTAACGACATTATTTGTATGGTGAAAATGTCATATTTTTATCGATCACAAAAACCTAAAGTACTTAATGACACAGAAATATTTTAAGTTACAACAGCTTAGATGGCTCAAACTATTAAAAGATTATGATTTGGTAATTGATTATCATCCTGGAAAGGCTAACGTGGTAGCTGACGTTTTGAGTCAAACGTCCCTATTTGCTTTGAGAGCTATGATGCAAGCTTGACTGTAGAACGCGATGGTTTTATTCTTGTTGATTTAAGGCTTAAGTCAGTGTTCTTAGTGAGAATCCAAAAATTGCAGAAATGTGGTCAAACACTGATTTCAATATAGGTATTAAAGATTGCTTGTATTTTCATGATCGTATATGTGTACCAGATGATTTAGGGTTGAAAAAAGATTTATTGAATGAAGCTCACAACAGTGTTTACTCAATTCATTTTGGAAGCAATAAAATGTATAATGATCTGAAGTAACTTTACTGGTGGTCAGGGATGAAACGTGAGATATCTGAATTCGTACCTAAATGTTTGATATGCCAACAAGTAAAAGTTGAACATCAGGTTCTATTAGGTTTGTTATAACCTATGATGATTCCTAAGTGAAATTGGAACGTGTTATGATGGATTTTGTTTCAGGATTTCCATTGACTCCGAAAAGAAAAGACTTAATCTTCATTATAGTAGAGAAATTGACGAAGTCTGCTCATTTTATACCTGTCTAAACTGACTGTTTGCTTGAAAAGTTAGTTGACTTGTACGTCTCAAAAATTGTTAGATTGCATGGCATTTTGATATCCATTATTTTCGATCATGAATTGAGATTTACCCCTTGGTTTTGGGGTAAGTTACACGAGGCTTTGAGTTCTAGATTGAATTTCAGCGCCACTTTTCATATGAAAACTGATGGTCATTCTAAACCAGCGATTTAGATTCTAGAAGATATTTTATGGTGTTGTGTAATCCAGTTTGAAAGTAGATGAGAAAAATATTTGTCGTTAGTCGAGTTTGCTTACAATAACAACTATCAATCCGGCATAAAGATTGCACTGTACTAGGATTTATACATGTGCAAATGTAGAATTCCGCTATACTAGCCAGAGTTGAATGAAAGAAAGCTAGTCGGGGTTGATCTGCTCTAAGAAACAGTAGATAAAATTAGAATTATTCGAGATAATTTGAAAGTTGCCTCCGATTGTCAAAAGTCTTATGTCTATCTAAAAAGAAAAGATAAAGAGTTTTCTATTGGTGAGAATGTGACACCCTTAACTCATATTCGTCGCCAAAATAGAGTTACAGAGTATTACCAGAGTTTACAGTACAAACAAATAGAATTTCGAACATTTCATAACATAACAATATTCATATAAAAAACAATCAAAATAATTCATATTGTCCCTTACACAAGCCCTTGAAGCCCTAAAAATGCGTTAGAAACAAATCGGGGCTAAATCAGGAACTCAGAGAATTTTATGGAAAACATTGAACAATTTCAAAGCTGTAGGGGTCACACGGCTGTGTGACTCACATGGCCAAGAGACACGCTCGTGTCTTAGGTCGTGTGCGCATTCGAATTAGGGAAACACGACCGTGTCCCAGCCAGTGTCTATGACCGTGTAACTCACTGACTTGGTCACACGGCCAAGCCACACACCCATGTGCTAGGCCGTGTACCCTTCGAAGTAACCTCACACGCTCGCGTGCCAGACCGTGTGCTGGGCAATGTAACAGCCTGACTTACAACCCTTTAAAAGTTCTAAGGGAGACACGGCTGTGTCACCTGGCCATGTACTAGGTCGTGTAACAGGTTGACTTACAACTTTTAAAAGCTACAAAGGACACATGGGCGTGCGGCTAAGACACACGCCCTTGTCTCTACCCGTATAGATGAAACTAGGCCATTTTACAAGCCATTTGTCTCACCCAATTTGGCATCAACCTATATCCAACATTGTGCATATAAACAAGCCATATTAAGGCATCCAAAACAAGTATAATCAAGACTTAAACATATGGTATATTCACATACAACGAATATGCCCTTAGGCACCTCAAATGACAATTCATATAATGTATAATTATGTACATAATTTAACCAAATAAGCTAACAACCTTCCAAGCAATTTGCATCATTTCATGCCACCTTACTTACCAAAACACCAATATACCACAATTACATCCTATCACAAAGCACATATTCAATATGCATATTCATACCACAATTTTCATCTTCCATAATTCAACCATACCAATTTATTCATAACCCATTAGAGAGAAAATGTTTACATACCATATACTAGACTTATACTATCATCAAGGTGCCAAAACACTAGCCAAACAAATGGCCAAATTATCAACAAAGCATATAGGTCAACATTAGCCAAAATAACCTATACATGCCATTATAATCAAAATCAAACCAATCTTAAGTACCAAAAGATCTGATGGATAGTGTGATATAGCTCCAACAAGCTTCCAACTCGAACGAGCTTCTAATTCACCAAAAAATTGAAAAATAACACAGAGTAAGCATTTAAGCTTAGTAAGTTTGTATAACATAAAATTTAAATTACCATTTGATCAAATAATAGGTAAGTAACAAAGTATATCTCAACACAACTTGGCCAAAAGCCTAAGCACATATACACCAACCACATTAGTCATGTAAATTCATATATGAATCAATAATCATGGATGAGCTCAACAATTAATCAAGTTTCCATGTACATGTAACATCCATATCATGTATCTATATATCATGTACAATCATTTCCATGTATTTCATGTAAATACCTATAATAGTTCGTATCGAACTCATATTATCTCGTGATAGAAAATTGCCTGTTGAACTATTTAGAATATCATTGGATACTTGGGATAGCTTACACATAGTGTGTTAAACTATAATTTGTCAATTCCTGTACATTTATGCTCATACGAGCTATGAATTGGTATGCTCTCACGAGCTGTAAATCGGTAAGCTCATATGAGTTGAGAATCGATAAGCTCTCACGAGCTAAAATTAGTAAGCTCATACAAGTTGTGGTGTGTCCGCAACAAATGCAGGACCTCAACCAAATCAGTAACCCTAATGACATTTCATTCGTATCCTACAAATTCATAAGGTTCAAACGGGGCTCGGTAATCGTCGTACGTCATCAGATATGCAATCAGTATTTATACATGGAAATTATGCAAATCACATACATATAATTCCAATAAAACATAAAAATACTCAATTTAATTACACGAACTTACCTCGATTATTATACGTAGATACAGAGGGGATTAATCCAAGATTTTCCCTTTGCCCCGATCTAACTCTGTACAAGGTTTGTCTTGATCTATACAGATAAATTTAACTAAATTTAAAATATTTCTCATTCAATTTAGTCCAACACATATTTTTGGAAAAATTACCAGTTTTCCCCTATACTTCTAATTTATTTGCAATTTAGTCTCTAGGCTCGAAAAATGAAATTGATGCAATTTTACCCCTACCCAAGCTTAGCCAATTTTTATACATGCTTAGAACAGCCCACATATTTCACAAATTCATAAATTTTACCATGAAATATTTCTTATTTTTCAATTTAGCCTCTAATTGACAATTTCATCAAAAATTCCTTTACAAAAATTGTTTATCTAACAACAACCATTGATTTTCTAACATCAAACTTCAAAAATCATATATACTTGATCGGTTGTTTAACGTCACAGCAATAATGTGCACGCGTACACTGTCAATGCAAGTATAGTAGATAGATGTGAGTCTGTCGGATATCGATCCCACAGGGATGGTAGTCTTTTGTCTATTAATGTCGGTGCAATAACTAGATATAAACAAGATAAATTATGAGGATAATTTTTGATGCAATAACTTGAAAACAATAAAATGAAAAATTATGATGATAAACCGGGATCCCCAACATGAATCTTCAGCAGAATACTAAGTACTCACAAGGTATAAAAAAATAGCTGATTATTGAGGCAATAAAATTCAATGTATATCTTACCTAGTGCCACACCTCAATTTAATCTGAGACCTAAACATGTACGTTAATCTCACCTTCCGATGATGGCAACATGGCACTATTAAGAACAAGTGGACTAAATTCCTCTAATCCTCACTCAACATCCATTGAAATGCTTGTTGGCTCAAACTGTCACTGCAGTTTCTAGTGTCAGTGACTGCAATAACACTTCCGTGTTAAAAAAATTCAAACCCTAAGATTAAGCAATAAAAGCAAGATTGAATAAGATAACACTTCACCAAGAATTCATTAGTCCTTCCATACAATTAGAAATCATAGAGTAATCACCAGCATTTAGAAAGAAATAAGAAAGAATTAAGTGGGGAATTCTATTCCTAGACAACTTGACTGAATCTCTCTACTCC